>NW_027457037.1:0-196292 GCF_040206685.1 Ascaphus truei
GTAGTTAGGTGAGGGGGGAAGGGGGGGAGTAGTTAGGTGAGGGAGGGGGGTGAGTATTTAGGGGAGAGGGGGTGAGTAGTTAGGTGAGGGGGAAAGGGGGGAGTAGTTAGGTGATGGAGGGGGGTGAGTAGTTAGGTGAGGGGGAAAGGGGGGAGTAGTTAGGTGATGGAGGGGGGTGAGTAGTTAGGTGAGGGGGAAGGGGGGAGTAGTTAGGTGAGGGAGGGGGGTGAGTATTTAGGGGAGAGGGGGTGAGTAGTTAGGTGAGGGTGAAAGGGGGGTAGTTAGGTGATGGAGGGGGGTGAGTAGTTAGGTGAGGGGGGAAGGGGGGGAGTAGTTAGGTGAGGGAGGGGGGTGAGTATTTAGGGGAGAGGGGGTGAGTAGTTAGGTGAGGGTGAAAGGGGGGAGTAGTTAGGTGATGGAGGGGGTGAGTAGTTAGGTGAGGGGGGAAGGGGGGGGTAGTTAGGTGAGGGAGGGGGGTGAGTATTTAGGGAGAGGGGGTGAGTAGTTAGGTGAGGGGGAAAGGGGGGAGTAGTTAGGTGATGGAGGGGGTGAGTAGTTAGGTGAGGGGGAAAGGGGGGGAGTAGTTAGGTGATGGAGGGGGTGAGTAGTTAGGTGAGGGGGAAGGGGGGAGTAGTTAGGTGAGGGAGGGGGGTGAGTATTAGGGGAGAGGGGGTGAGTAGTTAGGTGAGGGGGAAAGGGGGGAGTAGTTAGGTGATGGAGGGGGGTGAGTAGTTAGGTGAGGGGGAAAGGGGGGGAGTAGTTAGGTGATGGAGGGGGTGAGTAGTTAGGTGAGGGGGAAAGGGGGAGTAGTTAGGTGATGGAGGGGGGTGAGTAGTTAGGTGAGGGGGAAGGGGGGGTAGTTAGGTGAGGGAGGGGGGTGAGTATTTAGGGGAGAGGGGGTGAGAGTAGTTAGGTGAGGGGGAAAGGGGGGAGTAGTTAGGTGATGGAGGGGGTGAGTAGTTAGGTGAGGGGGAAAGGGGGGAGTAGTTAGGTGATGGAGGGGGGTGAGTAGTTAGGTGAGGGGGGAAGGGGGGGAGTAGTTAGGTGAGGGAGGGGGGTGAGTATTTAGGGAGAGGGGGTGAGTAGTTAGGTGAGGGGGAAAGGGGGGAGTAGTTAGGTGATGGAGGGGGGTGAGTAGTTAGGTGAGGGGGAAAGGGGGGAGTAGTTAGGTGATGGAGGGGGTGAGTAGTTAGGTGAGGGGGGATAGGGGGGGGTGAGTTGGTGAGGTGGGGGGTGAGTGTAGGGGGGGGGTGGTGTAGGTGAGGGAGGGGGGGAGTAGTTAGGGGAGAGGGGGTGAGTAGTTAGGTGAGGGGGAAGGGGGGAGTAGTAGGTGATGAGGGGGTGAGTAGTTAGGTGAGGGGGAAGGGGGGTGTTTGGAGTAGTTAGGTGTGGAGGGGGTGAGTAGTTAGGTGAGGGGGAAAGGGGGGAGTTGTTAGGTGATGGAGGGGGTGAGTAGTTAGGTGAGGGGGAAGGGGGAGTTAGGTGATGGAGGGGTGAGTAGTTAGGTGAGGGGGAAAGGGGGAGTAGTTAGGTGATGGAGGGGGGTGAGTATGGCATATATCCGATCTTTCTTTGTTCTGTCTGGTTTGCTAAATATAATTGGTAATTATTTAGGAAAAAAACATGACCCCAATGAAGTTCCGCGGCCCGACACTGAGGTCCCGCGGCCCGACACTGAGGTCCCGCGGCCCGACACTGAGGTCCCGCGTCCTGACACTGAGGTCCCGCGGCCCGACACTGAGGTCCCGCGGCCCGACACTGAGGTCCCGCGGCCCGACACTGAGGTCCCGCGGCCCGACACTGAGGTCCCGCGGCCCGACACTGAGGTCCCGCGGCCCGACACTGAGGTCCCGCGGCCCGACACTGAGGTCCCGCGGCCTGACACTGAGGTCCCGCGGCCTGACACTGAGGTCCCGCTGCCCGACACTGAGGTCCCGCGGCCCGACACTGAGGTCCCGCTGCCCGACACTGAGGTCCCGCGGCCCGACACTGAGGTCCCGCTGCCCGACACTGAGGTCCCGCGGCCCGACACTGAGGTCCCGCGGCCTGACACTGAGGTCCCGCGGCCCGACACTGAGGTCCCGCGGCCCGACACTGAGGAGGCGGCCCGACACTGAGGTCCCGCGGCCCGACACTGAGGTCCCGCGGCCCGACACTGAGGTCCCGCGGCCCGACACTGAGGTCCCGCGGCCCGACACTGAGGTCCCGCGGCCCGACACTGAGGTCCCGCGGCCCGACACTGAGGTCCCGCGGCCCGACACTGAGGTCCCGCGGCCCGACACTGAGGTCCCGCGGCCCGACACTGAGGTCCCGCGGCCCGACACTGAGGTCCCGCGGCCCGACACTGAGGTCCCGCGGCCCGACACTGAGGTCCCGCGGCCCGACACTGAGGTCCCGCGGCCCGACACTGAGGTCCCGCGGCCCGACACTGAGGTCCCGCGGCCCGACACTGAGGTCCCGCGGCCCGACACTGAGGTCCCGCGTCCTGACACTGAGATCCCGCGGCCCGACACTGAGGTCCCGCGGCCTGACACTGAGGTCCCGCGGCCCGACACTGAGGTCCCGCGGCCCGACACTGAGGTCCCGCTGCCCGACACTGAGGAGGCGGCCCGACACTGAGGTCCCGCGGCCCGACACTGAGGTCCCGCGGCCCGACACTGAGGTCCCGCGGCCCGACACTGAGGTCCCGCGGCCCGACACTGAGGTCCCGCGGCCCGACACTGAGGTCCCGCGGCCCGACACTGAGGTCCCGCGGGCCGACACTGAGGTCCCGCGGGCCGACACTGAGGTCCCGCGGCTAGACACTGAGGTCCCGCGGCCCGACACTGAGGTCCCGCGGCCCGACACTGAGGTCCCGCGGCCCGACACTGAGGTCCCGCGGCCCGACACTGAGGTCCCGCGGCCCGACACTGAGGTCCCACGGCCTGACACTGAGGTCCCGCGGCCCGACACTGAGGTCCCGCGGCCTGACACTGAGGTCCCGCGGCCCGACACTGAGGTCCCGCGGCCTGACACTGAGGTCCCGCGGCCCGACACTGAGGTCCCGCGGCCCGACACTGAGGTCCCGCGGCTAGACACTGAGGTCCCGCAGCCCGACACTGAGGTCCCGCGGCCTGACACTGAGGTCCCGCGGCCCGACACTGAGGTCCCGCGTCCTGACACTGAGGTCCCACGGCCCGACACTGAGGTCCCGCGGCCCGACACTGAGGTCCCGCGGCCTGACACTGAGGTCCCGCGGCCCGACACTGAGGTCCCGCGGCCCTACACTGAGGTCCCGCGGCCTGACACTGAGGTCCCGC
Organism: Ascaphus truei; assembly: GCF_040206685.1. NCBI lineage: Eukaryota > Metazoa > Chordata > Amphibia > Anura > Ascaphidae > Ascaphus > Ascaphus truei. The sequence goes on from NW_027457037.1 coordinate 3,300, forward strand.
GGCCTGACACTGAGGTCCCGCGGCCTGACACTGAGGTCCCGCGGCCCGACACTGAGGTCCCGCGGTCTGACACTGAGGTCCCGCGTCCTGACACTGAGGTCCCGCGGCCCGACACTGAGGTCCCGCGGCCTGACACTGAGGTCCCGCGGCCCGACAATGAGGTCCCGCGGCCCGACACTGAGGTCCCGCGTCCTGACACTGAGGTCCCGCGGCCCGACACTGAGGTCCCGCGGCCTGACACTGAGGTCCCGCGTCCTGACACTGAGGTCCCGCGGCCTGACACTGAGGTCCCACGGCCCGACACTGAGGTCCCGCGTCCTGACACTGAGGTCCCGCGGCCCGACACTGAGGTCCCGCGGCCCGACACTGAGGTCCCGCGGCCCGACACTGAGGTCCCGCGCCTGACACTGAGGTCCCGCGGCCCGACACTGAGGTCCCGCGTCCTGACACTGAGGTCCCGCGGCCCGACACTGAGGTCCCGCGGCCCGACACTGAGGTCCCGCGGCCTGACACTGAGGTCCCGCGGCCCGACATTGAGGTCCCGCGGCCCGACACTGAGGTCCCGCGGCCCGACACTGAGGTCCCGCGGCCCGACACTGAGGTCCCGCGGCCCGAAACTGAGGTCCCGCGGCCCGACACTGAGGTCCCGCGGCCCGACACTGAGGTCCCGCGGCCCGACACTGAGGTCCCGCGTCCTGACACTGAGGTCCCGCGTCCTGACACTGACACTGACACTGAGGTCCCGTGGCCTGACACTGAGGTCCCGCGGCCCGACACTGAGGTCCCGCGGCCCTATACTGAGGTCCCGCGTCCTGACACTGAGGAGGAGGCGGCCCGACACTGAGGTCCCGCGGCCCGACACTGAGGTCCCGCGGCCCGACACTGAGGTCCCGCGGCCTGACACTGAGGTCCCGCGGCCCGACACTGAGGTCCCGCGTCCTGACACTGAGGTCCCGCGGCCCGACACTGAGGTCCCGCGGCCCGACACTGAGGTCCCGCGGCCTGACACTGAGGTCCCGCGGCCCGACATTGAGGTCCCGCGGCCCGACACTGAGGTCCCGCGGCCCGACACTGAGGTCCCGCGGCCCGACACTGAGGTCCCGCGGCCCGAAACTGAGGTCCCGCGGCCCGACACTGAGGTCCCGCGGCCCGACACTGAGGTCCCGCGGCCCGACACTGAGGTCCCGCGTCCTGACACTGAGGTCCCGCGTCCTGACACTGACACTGACACTGAGGTCCCGTGGCCTGACACTGAGGTCCCGCGGCCCGACACTGAGGTCCCGCGGCCCTATACTGAGGTCCCGCGTCCTGACACTGAGGAGGAGGCGGCCCGACACTGAGGTCCCGCGGCCCGACACTGAGGTTCCGTGGCCTGACACTGAGGTCCCGCGTCCCGACACTGAGGTCCCGCGTCCTGACACTGAGGTCCCGCGGCCCGACAATGAGGTCCCGCGGCCCGAAACTGAGGTCCCGCGGCCCGACACTGAGGTCCCGCGGCCCGACACTGAGGTCCTGCGTCCTGACACTGAGGAGGCGGCCTGACACTGAGGTCCCGAGGCCCGACAGTGAGGTCCCGCGGCCTGACACTGAGGTCCCGCGTCCCGACACTGAGGTCCCGCGGCCCGATACGGAGGTCCCGTGGCCCGACACTGAGGTCCCGCGGCCCGACACTGAGGTCCCGCGGCCTGACACTGAGGTCCCGCGGCCTGACACTGAGGAGGCGGCCCGACACTGAGGTCCCGCGGCCCGACACTGAGGTCCCGCAGCCTGACACTGAGGTCCCGCGGCCCGACACTGAGGTCCCGCGGCCTGACACTGAGGTCCCGCGGCCCGACACTGAGGTCCCGCGGCCTGACACTGAGGTCCCGCGGCCCGACACTGAGGTCCCGCGGCCCGACACTGAGGTCCCGCGGCCCGACACTGAGGTCCCGCGGCCTGACACTAAGGTCCCGCGGCCTGACACTGAGGTCCCGCGGCCCGACACTGAGGTCCCGCGGCCCGACACTGAGGTCCCGCGGCCCGACACTGAGGTCCCGCGGCCCGACACTGAGGTCCCGCGGCCCGAAACTGAGGTCACCGCGGCCCGAAACTGAGGTCCCGCGGCCCGACACTGAGGTCCCGCGGCCCGACACTGAGGTCCCGCGTCCTGACACTGAGGTCCCGCGGCCCGACACTGAGGTCCCGCGGCCTGACACTGAGGTCCCGCGGCCTGACACTGAGGTCCCGCGGCCCGACACTGAGGTCCCGCGGCCCGACACTGAGGTCCCGCGGCCCGACACTGAGGTCCCGCGGCCCGACACTGAGGTCCCGCGGCCTGACACTGAGGTCCCGCGGCCTGACACTGAGGTCCCGCGGCCCGACACTGAGGTCCCGCGGCCCGACACTGAGGTCCCGCGGCCCGACACTGAGGTCCCGCGGCCCGACACTGAGGTCCCGCGGCCCGAAACTGAGGTCCCGCGGCCCGACACTGAGGTCCCGCGGCCCGACACTGAGGTCCCGCGGCCCGACACTGAGGTCCCGCGTCCTGACACTGAGGTCCCGCGTCCTGACACTGACACTGACACTGAGGTCCCGTGGCCTGACACTGAGGTCCCGCGGCCCGACACTGAGGTCCCGCGGCCCTATACTGAGGTCCCGCGTCCTGACACTGAGGAGGCGGCCCGACACTGAGGTCCCGCGGCCTGACACTGAGGAGGAGGCGGCCCGACACTGAGGTCCCGCGGCCCGACACTGAGGTTCCGTGGCCTGACACTGAGGTCCCGCGTCCCGACACTGAGGTCCCGCGTCCTGACACTGAGGTCCCGCGGCCCGACAATGAGGTCCCGCGGCCCGACACTGAGGTCCCGCGGCCCGACACTGAGGTCCCGCGGCCCGACACTGAGGTCCTGCGTCCTGACACTGAGGAGGCGGCCTGACACTGAGGTCCCGAGGCCCGACAGTGAGGTCCCGCGGCCTGACACTGAGGTCCCGCGTCCCGACACTGAGGTCCCGCGGCCCGATACTGAGGTCCCGTGGCCCGACACTGAGGTCCCGCGGCCCGACACTGAGGTCCCGCGGCCTGACACTGAGGTCCCGCGGCCTGACACTGAGGAGGCGGCCCGACACTGAGGTCCCGCGGCCCGACACTGAGGTCCCGCAGCCTGACACTGAGGTCCCGCGGCCCGACACTGAGGTCCCGCGGCCTGACACTGAGGTCCCGCGGCCCGACACTGAGGTCCCGCGGCCCGACACTGAGGTCCCGCAGCCTGACACTGAGGTCCCGCGGCCTGACACTGAGGTCCCGCGGCCTGACACTGAGGTCCCGCGGCCTGACACTGAGGTCCCGCGGCCCGACACTGAGGTCCCGCGGCCCGACACTGAGGTCCCGCGGCCCGACACTGAGGTCCCGCGGCCCGACACTGAGGTCCCGCGGCCCGAAACTGAGGTCCCGCGGCCCGACACTGAGGTCCCGCGGCCCGACACTGAGGTCCCGTGTCCTGACACTGAGGTCCCGCGGCCCGACACTGAGGTCCCGCGGCCTGACACTGAGGTCCCGCGGCCTGACACTGAGGTCCCGCGGCCCGACACTGAGGTCCCGCGGCCCGACACTGAGGTCCCGCGGCCCGACACTGAGGTCCCGCGGCCCTATACTGAGGTCCCGCGTCCTGACACTGAGGAGGCGGCCCGACACTGAGGTCCCGCGGCCTGACACTGAGGAGGAGGCGGCCCGACACTGAGGTCCCGCGGCCCGACACTGAGGTTCCGTGGCCTGACACTGAGGTCCCGCGTCCCGACACTGAGGTCCCGCGTCCTGACACTGAGGTCCCGCGGCCCGACAATGAGGTCCCGCGGCCCGACACTGAGGTCCCGCGGCCCGACACTGAGCTCCCGCGGCCCGACACTGAGGTCCTGCGTCCTGACACTGAGGAGGCGGCCTGACACTGAGGTCCCGAGGCCCGACAGTGAGGTCCCGCGGCCTGACACTGAGGTCCCGCGGCCCGACACTGAGGTCCCACGTCCTGACACTGAGGTCCCGCGGCCCGACACTGAGGTCCCACGTCCTGACACTGAGGTCCCGCGGCCCGACACTGAGGTCCCGCGGCCCGACACTGAGGTCCCGCGGCCCGACACTGAGGTCCCGCGGCCCGACACTGAGGTCCCGCGGCCCGACACTGAGGTCCCGCGGCCCGACACTGAGGTCCCGCGTCCTGACACTGAGGTCCCGCGGCCCGACAATGAGGTCCCGCGGCCCGACACTGAGGTCCCGCGGCCCGACACTGAGGTCCCGCGGCCCGACACTGAGGTCCTGCGTCCTGACACTGAGGAGGCGGCCTGACACTGAGGTCCCGAGGCCCGACAGTGAGGTCCCGCGGCCTGACACTGAGGTCCCGCGGCCCGACACTGAGGTCCCACGTCCTGACACTGAGGTCCCGCGGCCCGACACTGAGGTCCCACGTCCTGACACTGAGGTCCCGCGGCCCGACACTGAGGTCCCGCGGCCCGACACTGAGGTCCCGCGGCCCGACACTGAGGTCCCGCGGCCCGACACTGAGGTCCCGCGGCCCGACACTGAGGAGGCGGCCCGACACTGAGGTCCCGCGGCCCGACACTGAGGTCCCGCGGCCCGACACTGAGGTCCCGCGGCCCGACACTGAGGTCCCGCGTCCTGACACTGAGGTCCCGCGGCCTGACACTGAGGTCCCGCGGCCCGACACTGAGGTCCCGCGGCCCGACACTGAGGTCCCGCGGCCCGACACTGAGGTCCCGCGGCCCTATACTGAGGTCCCGCGTCCTGACACTGAGGAGGCGGCCCGACACTGAGGTCCCGCGGCCTGACACTGAGGAGGAGGCGGCCCGACACTGAGGTCCCGCGGCCCGACACTGAGGTTCCGTGGCCTGACACTGAGGTCCCGCGTCCCGACACTGAGGTCCCGCGTCCTGACACTGAGGTCCCGCGGCCCGACAATGAGGTCCCGCGGCCCGACACTGAGGTCCTGCGTCCTGACACTGAGGAGGCGGCCTGACACTGAGGTCCCGAGGCCCGACAGTGAGGTCCCGCGGCCTGACACTGAGGTCCCGCGGCCCGACACTGAGGTCCCACGTCCTGACACTGAGGTCCCGCGGCCCGACACTGAGGTCCCACGTCCTGACACTGAGGTCCCGCGGCCCGACACTGAGGTCCCGCGGCCCGACACTGAGGTCCCGCGGCCCGACACTGAGGTCCCGCGGCCCGACACTGAGGTCCCGCGGCCCGACACTGAGGTCCCGCGTCCTGACACTGAGGTCCCGCGGCCCGACAATGAGGTCCCGCGGCCCGACACTGAGGTCCCGCGGCCCGACACTGAGGTCCCGCGGCCCGACACTGAGGTCCTGCGTCCTGACACTGAGGAGGCGGCCTGACACTGAGGTCCCGAGGCCCGACAGTGAGGTCCCGCGGCCTGACACTGAGGTCCCGCGGCCCGACACTGAGGTCCCACGTCCTGACACTGAGGTCCCGCGGCCCGACACTGAGGTCCCACGTCCTGACACTGAGGTCCCGCGGCCCGACACTGAGGTCCCGCGGCCCGACACTGAGGTCCCGCGGCCCGACACTGAGGTCCCGCGGCCCGACACTGAGGTCCCGCGGCCCGACACTGAGGAGGCGGCCCGACACTGAGGTCCCGCGGCCCGACACTGAGGTCCCGCGGCCCGACACTGAGGAGGAGGCGGCCCGACACTGAGGTCCCGCGGCCCGACACTGAGGTTCCGTGGCCTGACACTGAGGTCCCGCGTCCCGACACTGAGGTCCCGCGTCCTGACACTGAGGTCCCGCGGCCCGACAATGAGGTCCCGCGGCCCGACACTGAGGTCCCGCGGCCCGACACTGAGGTCCCGCGGCCCGACACTGAGGTCCTGCGTCCTGACACTGAGGAGGCGGCCTGACACTGAGGTCCCGAGGCCCGACAGTGAGGTCCCGCGGCCTGACACTGAGGTCACGCGGCCCGACACTGAGGTCCCACGTCCTGACACTGAGGTCCCGCGGCCCGACACTGAGGTCCCACGTCCTGACACTGAGGTCCCGCGGCCCGACACTGAGGTCCCGCGGCCCGACACTGAGGTCCCGCGGCCCGACACTGAGGTCCCGCGGCCCGACACTGAGGTCCCGCGGCCCGACACTGAGGTCCCGCGTCCTGACACTGAGGTCCCGCGGCCCGACAATGAGGTCCCGCGGCCCGACACTGAGGTCCCGCGGCCTGACACTGAGGTCCTGCGTCCTGACACTGAGGAGGCGGCCTGACACTGAGGTCCCGAGGCCCGACAGTGAGGTCCCGCGGCCTGACACTGAGGTCCTGCGTCCTGACACTGAGGAGGCGGCCTGACACTGAGGTCCCGAGGCCCGACAGTGAGGTCCCGCGGCCTGACACTGAGGTCCCGCGGCCCGACACTGAGGTCCCACGTCCTGACACTGAGGTCCCGCGGCCCGACACTGAGGTCCCACGTCCTGACACTGAGGTCCCGCGGCCCGACACTGAGGTCCCGCGGCCCGACACTGAGGTCCCGCGGCCCGACACTGAGGTCCCGCGGCCCGACACTGAGGTCCCGCGGCCCGACACTGAGGAGGCGGCCCGACACTGAGGTCCCGCGGCCCGACACTGAGGTCCCGCGGCCCGACACTGAGGTCCCGCGGCCCGACACTGAGGTCCCGCGGCCCGACACTGAGGTCCCGCGTCCTGACACTGAGGTCCCGCGGCCTGACACTGAGGTCCCGCGGCCCGACACTGAGGTCCCGCGGCCCGACACTGAGGTCCCGCGGCCCGACACTGAGGTCCCGCGGCCTGACACTGAGGAGGCGGCCCGACACTGAGGTCCCGCGGCCTGACACTGAGGAGGAGGCGGCCCGACACTGAGGTCCCGCGGCCCGACACTGAGGTTCCGTGGCCTGACACTGAGGTCCCGCGTCCCGACACTGAGGTCCCGCGTCCTGACACTGAGGTCCCGCGGCCCGACAATGAGGTCCCGCGGCCCGACACTGAGGTCCTGCGTCCTGACACTGAGGAGGCGGCCTGACACTGAGGTCCCGAGGCCCGACAGTGAGGTCCCGCGGCCTGACACTGAGGTCCCGCGGCCCGACACTGAGGTCCCACGTCCTGACACTGAGGTCCCGCGGCCCGACACTGAGGTCCCACGTCCTGACACTGAGGTCCCGCGGCCCGACACTGAGGTCCCGCGGCCCGACACTGAGGTCCCGCGGCCCGACACTGAGGTCCCGCGGCCCGACACTGAGGTCCCGCGGCCCGACACTGAGGTCCCGCGTCCTGACACTGAGGTCCCGCGGCCCGACAATGAGGTCCCGCGGCCCGACACTGAGGTCCCGCGGCCCGACACTGAGGTCCCGCGGCCCGACACTGAGGTCCTGCGTCCTGACACTGAGGAGGCGGCCTGACACTGAGGTCCCGAGGCCCGACAGTGAGGTCCCGCGGCCTGACACTGAGGTCCCGCGGCCCGACACTGAGGTCCCACGTCCTGACACTGAGGTCCCGCGGCCCGACACTGAGGTCCCACGTCCTGACACTGAGGTCCCGCGGCCCGACACTGAGGTCCCGCGGCCCGACACTGAGGTCCCGCGGCCCGACACTGAGGTCCCGCGGCCCGACACTGAGGTCCCGCGGCCCGACACTGAGGAGGCGGCCCGACACTGAGGTCCCGCGGCCCGACACTGAGGTCCCGCGGCCCGACACTGAGGAGGAGGCGGCCTGACACTGAGGTCCCGCGGCCCGACACTGAGGTTCCGTGGCCTGACACTGAGGTCCCGCGTCCCGACACTGAGGTCCCGCGTCCTGACACTGAGGTCCCGCGGCCCGACAATGAGGTCCCGCGGCCCGACACTGAGGTCCCGCGGCCCGACACTGAGGTCCCGCGGCCCGACACTGAGGTCCCGCGGCCCGACACTGAGGTCCTGCGTCCTGACACTGAGGAGGCGGCCTGACACTGAGGTCCCGAGGCCCGACAGTGAGGTCCCGCAGCCTGACACTGAGGTCCCGCGGCCCGACACTGAGGTCCCACGTCCTGACACTGAGGTCCCGCGGCCCGACACTGAGGTCCCACGTCCTGACACTGAGGTCCCGCGGCCCGACACTGAGGTCCCGCGGCCCGACACTGAGGTCCCGCGGCCCGACACTGAGGTCCCGCGGCCCGACACTGAGGTCCCGCGGCCCGACACTGAGGTCCCGCGTCCTGACACTGAGGTCCCGCGGCCCGACAATGAGGTCCCGCGGCCCGACACTGAGGTCCCGCGGCCCGACACTGAGGTCCCGCGGCCCGACACTGAGGTCCTGCGTCCTGACACTGAGGAGGCGGCCTGACACTGAGGTCCCGAGGCCCGACAGTGAGGTCCCGCGGCCTGACACTGAGGTCCCGCGGCCCGACACTGAGGTCCCACGTCCTGACACTGAGGTCCCGCGGCCCGACACTGAGGTCCCACGTCCTGACACTGAGGTCCCGCGGCCCGACACTGAGGTCCCGCGGCCCGACACTGAGGTCCCGCGGCCCGACACTGAGGTCCCGCGGCCCGACACTGAGGTCCCGCGGCCCGACACTGAGGAGGCGGCCCGACACTGAGGTCCCGCGGCCCGACACTGAGGTCCCGCGGCCCGACACTGAGGTCCCGCGGCCCGACACTGAGGTCCCGCGTCCTGACACTGAGGTCCCGCGGCCTGACACTGAGGTCCCGCGGCCCGACACTGAGGTCCCGCGGCCCGACACTGAGGTCCCGCGGCCCGACACTGAGGTCCCGCGGCCCTATACTGAGGTCCCGCGTCCTGACACTGAGGAGGCGGCCCGACACTGAGGTCCCGCGGCCTGACACTGAGGAGGAGGCGGCCCGACACTGAGGTCCCGCGGCCCGACACTGAGGTTCCGTGGCCTGACACTGAGGTCCCGCGTCCCGACACTGAGGTCCCGCGTCCTGACACTGAGGTCCCGCGGCCCGACAATGAGGTCCCGCGGCCCGACACTGAGGTCCTGCGTCCTGACACTGAGGAGGCGGCCTGACACTGAGGTCCTGAGGCCCGACAGTGAGGTCCCGCGGCCTGACACTGAGGTCCCGCGGCCCGACACTGAGGTCCCACGTCCTGACACTGAGGTCCCGCGGCCCGACACTGAGGTCCCACGTCCTGACACTGAGGTCCCGCGGCCCGACACTGAGGTCCCGCGGCCCGACACTGAGGTCCCGCGGCCCGACACTGAGGTCCCGCGGCCCGACACTGAGGTCCCGCGTCCTGACACTGAGGTCCCGCGGCCCGACAATGAGGTCCCGCGGCCCGACACTGAGGTCCCGCGGCCCGACACTGAGGTCCCGCGGCCCGACACTGAGGTCCTGCGTCCTGACACTGAGGAGGCGGCCTGACACTGAGGTCCCGAGGCCCGACAGTGAGGTCCCGCGGCCTGACACTGAGGTCCCGCGGCCCGACACTGAGGTCCCACGTCCTGACACTGAGGTCCCGCGGCCCGACACTGAGGTCCCACGTCCTGACACTGAGGTCCCGCGGCCCGACACTGAGGTCCCGCGGCCCGACACTGAGGTCCCGCGGCCCGACACTGAGGTCCCGCGGCCCGACACTGAGGTCCCGCGGCCCGACACTGAGGAGGCGGCCCGACACTGAGGTCCCACGGCCCGACACTGAGGTCCCACGGCCCGACACTGAGGTCCCGCGGCCCGACACTGAGGTCCCGCGTCCTGACACTGAGGTCCCGCGGCCCGACACTGAGGTCCCGCGGCCCGACACTGAGGTCCCGCGTCCTGACACTGAGGTCCCGCGGCCCGACACTGAGGTCCCGCGGCCCGACACTGAGGTCACCGCGGCCCGACACTGAGGTCCCGCGGCCCGACACTGAGGTCCCGCGGCCCGACACTGAGGTCCCGCGTCCTGACACTGAGGTCCCGCGGCCCGACACTGAGGTCCCGCGGCCTGACACTGAGGTCCCGCGGCCGGACACTGAGGTCCCGCGGCCCGACACTGAGGTCCCGCGGCCCGACACTGAGGTCCCGCGGCCCGACACTGAGGTCCCGCGGCCCGACACTGAGGTCCCGCGGCCTGACACTGAGGTCCCGCGGCCTGACACTGAGGTCCCGCGGCCCGACACTGAGGTCCCGCGGCCCGACACTGAGGTCCCGCGGCCCGACACTGAGGTCCCGCGGCCCGACACTGAGGTCCCGCGGCCCGAAACTGAGGTCCCGCGGCCCGACACTGAGGTCCCGCGGCCCGACACTGAGGTCCCGCGGCCCGACACTGAGGTCCCGCGTCCTGACACTGAGGTCCCGCGTCCTGACACTGACACTGACACTGAGGTCCCGTGGCCTGACACTGAGGTCCCGCGGCCCGACACTGAGGTCCCGCGGCCCTATACTGAGGTCCCGCGTCCTGACACTGAGGAGGCGGCCCGACACTGAGGTCCCGCGGCCTGACACTGAGGAGGAGGCGGCCCGACACTGAGGTCCCGCGGCCCGACACTGAGGTTCCGTGGCCTGACACTGAGGTCCCGCGTCCCGACACTGAGGTCCCGCGTCCTGACACTGAGGTCCCGCGGCCCGACAATGAGGTCCCGCGGCCCGACACTGAGGTCCCGCGGCCCGACACTGAGGTCCCGCGGCCCGACACTGAGGTCCTGCGTCCTGACACTGAGGAGGCGGCCTGACACTGAGGTCCCGAGGCCCGACAGTGAGGTCCCGCGGCCTGACACTGAGGTCCCGCGTCCCGACACTGAGGTCCCGCGGCCCGATACTGAGGTCCCGTGGCCCGACACTGAGGTCCCGCGGCCCGACACTGAGGTCCCGCGGCCTGACACTGAGGTCCCGCGGCCTGACACTGAGGAGGCGGCCCGACACTGAGGTCCCGCGGCCCGACACTGAGGTCCCGCAGCCTGACACTGAGGTCCCGCGGCCCGACACTGAGGTCCCGCGGCCTGACACTGAGGTCCCGCGGCCCGACACTGAGGTCCCGCGGCCCGACACTGAGGTCCCGCGGCCCGACACTGAGGTCCCGCGGCCTGACACTGAGGTCCCGCGGCCTGACACTGAGGTCCCGCGGCCTGACACTGAGGTCCCGCGGCCCGACACTGAGGTCCCGCGGCCCGACACTGAGGTCCCGCGGCCCGACACTGAGGTCCCGCGGCCCGACACTGAGGTCCCGCGTCCCGACACTGAGGTCCCGCGTCCCGACACTGAGGTCCCGCGGCCTGACACTGAGGTCCCGCGGCCCGACACTGAGGTCCCGCGGCCCGACACTGAGGTCCCGCGTCCCGACACTGAGGTCCCGCGTCCCGACACTGAGGTCCCGCGGCCCGACACTGAGGTCCCGCGGCCCGACACTGAGGTCCCGCGGCCTGACACTGAGGTCCCGCGGCCTGACACTGAGGTCCCGCGGCCCGACACTGAGGTCCCGCGGCCCGACACTGAGGTCCCGCGGCCTGACACTGAGGTCCCGCGGCCCGACACTGAGGTCCCGCGGCCCGACACTGAGGTCCCGCGGCCCGACACTGAGGTCCCGCGTCCTGACACTGAGGTCCCGCGTCCTGACACTGACACTGACACTGAGGTCCCGCGGCCTGACACTGAGGTCCCGCGGCCCGACACTGAGGTCCCGCGTCCTGACACTGAGGAGGCGGCCCGACACTGAGGTCCCGCGGCCCGACACTGAGGTTCCGTGGCCTGACACTGAGGTCCCGCGTCCCGACACTGAGGTCCCGCGTCCTGACACTGAGGTCCCGCGGCCCGACAATGAGGTCCCGCGGCCCGACACTGAGGTCCCGCGGCCCGACACTGAGGTCCCGCGGCCCGACACTGAGGTCCTGCGTCCTGACACTGAGGAGGCGGCCTGACACTGAGGTCCCGAGGCCCGACAGTGAGGTCCCGCGGCCTGACACTGAGGTCCCGCGTCCCGACACTGAGGTCCCGCGGCCCGATACTGAGGTCCCGTGGCCCGACACTGAGGTCCCGCGGCCCGACACTGAGGTCCCGCGGCCCGACACTGAGGTCCCGCGGCCCGACACTGAGGTCCCGCGGCTCGACACTGAGGTCCCGCGGCCTGACACTGAGGTCCCGCGGCCCGACACTGAGGTCCCGCGGCCCGACACTGAGGTCCCGCGGCCTGACACTGAGGTCCCGCGGCCCGACACTGAGGTCCCGCGGCCTGACACTGAGGTCCCGCGGCCCGACACTGAGGTCCCGCGTCCTGACACTGAGGTCCCGCGTCCTGACATTGAGGTCCCGCGGCCCGACACTGAGGTCCCGCGGCCCGACACTGAGGTCCCGCGGCCCGACACTGAGGTCCCGCGGCCCGACACTGAGGTCCCGCGGCCTGACACTGAGGTCCCGCGGCCTGACACTGAGGTCCCGTCTGGCAGTGTAAGGTACTATACTCAGTACTCACGTGGCGGGTCCTGTGTAATAGTGTAAGGTACTATACTCAGTACTCACGTGGCGGGTCCTGTGTAATAGTGTAAGGTACTATACTCAGTACTCACGTGGCGGGTCCTGTGTAATAGTGTAAGGTACTATACTCAGTACTCACGTGGCGGGTCCTGTGTAATAGTGTAAGGTACTATACTCAGTACTCACGTGGCGGGTCCTGTGTAATAGTGTAAGGTACTATACTCAGTACTCACGTGGCGGGTCCTGTGTAATAGTGTAAGGTACTATACTCAGTACTCACGTGGCGGGTCCTGTGTAATAGTGTAAGGTACTATACTCAGTACTCACGTGGCGGGTCCTGTGTAATAGTGTAAGGTACTATACTCAGTACTCACGTGGCGGGTTCCCGTCTGGCAGTGTCAGGTTCACTTGTTCTCTCTCTGGACTTGTCTCAAACAGCCACGACTTGAAGTAATTCTCAAGACTCAAGATGTCCCCAGAGGTGACACGGAAGTCTATGTGACACAAGGACGGATCTGGGGAACACAACACAACGTCACACACACACACACACACACACACACACACACACACACACACACACACACACACACACACGGTACACAGCACAGCGCATGTGTCACACACACACATAGAGGGAACACGGGGCGTCACGTGTCACACACACACACAGAGAAAACAGCACAGTGCGTGTCACACACACAAAGAGGACACGGCATTGACGTGCAGTGTGACGTGCAACGCGACGTACAATGTGACGTGCAGTGTGACGTGCAATGTGACGTGCAGTGTGACGTGCAGTGTGACGTGCAGTGTGACGTGCAGTGTGACGTGCAACGTGCCGTGCAATGTGACGTGCAGTGTGCCGTGCAGTGTGACATGCAGTGTGACGTGCAGTGTGACGTGCAGTGTGACGTGCAACGCGACGTGCAATGTGACGTGCAATGTGACGTGCAGTGTGACGTGCAGTGTGCCGTGCAGTGTGACATGCAGTGTGACGTGCAGTGTGACGTGCAATGTGACGTGCAATGTGACGTGCAATGTGACGTGCAATGTGACGTGCAATGTGACGTGCAGTGTTACGTGCAGTGTGCCGTGCAGTGTGACGTGCAGTGTGACGTGCAGTGTGACGTGCAACGCGACGTGCAGTGTGACGTGCAGTGTGACGTACAATGTGACGTGCAGTGTGACGTGCAGTGTGACGTGCAACGCGACGTGCAGTGTGACGTGCAACGCGACGTGCAGTGTGACGTGCAGTGTGACGTGCAACGCGACGTACAATGTGACGTGCAGTGTGACGTGCAACGCGATGTGCAGTGTGACGTGCAGTGTGACGTGCAACGCGACGTGCAGTGTGACGTGCAGTGTGACGTGCAACGCGACGTGCAGTGTGACGTGCAACGCGACGTGCAGTGTGACGTGCAGTGTGACGTGCAGTATGACGTGCAACGCGTCGTGCAGTGTGACGTGCAATGTGACGTGCAGTGTGACGTGCAACGCGACGTACAATGTGACGTGCAGTGTGACGTGCAACGTGACGTGCAGTGTGACGTGCAACGTGACGTGCAGTGTGACGTGCAACGTGCCGTGCAATGTGACGTGCAACGCGACGTGCAGTGTGACGTGCAGTGTGCCGTGCAGTGTGACGTGCAACGCGACGTGCAGTGTGACGTGCAACGTGCCGTGCAATGTGACGTGCAGTGTGACGTGCAGTGTGACGTGCAACGTGACGTGCAACGTGACGTGCAACGCGACGTACAATGTGACGTGCAGTGTGACGTGCAACGTGCCGTGCAATGTGACGTGCAACGCGACGTGCAGTGTGACGTGCAACGTGACGTGCAATGTGACGTGCAGTGTGACGTGCAGTGTGACGTGCAATGTGACGTGAAGTGTGACGTGCAGTGTGACGTGCAACGTGAGGTGCAATGTGACGTGCAGTGTGACGTGCAGTGTGACGTGCAATGTGACGTGCAGTGTGACGTGCAACGCGACGTGCAGTGTGACGTGCAACGTGACGTGCAATGTGACGTGCAGTGTGACGTGCAGTGTGACGTGCAATGTGACGTGAAGTGTGACGTGCAGTGTGACGTGCAACGCGACGTGCAGTGTGACGTGCAGTGTGACGTGCAACGCGACGTGCAGTGTGACGTGCAGTGTGACGTGCAACGCGACGTGCAGTGTGACGTGCAACGCGACGTTCAGTGTGACGTGCAGTGTGACGTGCAGTGTGACGTGCAGTGTGACGTGCAGTGTGACGTGCAATGTGACGTGCAGTGTGACGTGCAGTGTGACGTGCAACGTGACGTGCAATGTGACGTGCAGTGTGACGTGCAATGTGACGTGCAGTGTGACGTGCAACGCGACGTGCAGTGTGACGTGCAGTGTGACGTGCAACGCGACGTGCAGTGTGACGTGCAGTGTGACGTGCAGAATGACGTGCAACGCGACGTGCAGTGCGACGTGCAACGTGACGTGCAACGCGACGTGCAGTGTGACGTGCAGTGTGACGTGCAGAATGACGTGCAACGCGACGTGCAGTGTGACGTGCAGTGTGACGTGCAACGCGCCGTGCAATGTGACGTGCAACGCGACGTGCAGTGTGACGTGCAGTGTGACGTGCAATGTGACGTGCAACGCGACGTGCAGTGTGACGTGCAACGTGACGTGCAATGTGACGTGCAGTGTGACGTGCAGTGTGACGTGCAATGTGACGTGCAGTGTGACGTGCAACGCGACGTGCAGTGTGACGTGCAGTGTGACGTGCAATGTGACGTGCAGTGTGACGTGCAACGCGACGTGCAGTGTGACGTTCAGTGTGACGTGCAGTGTGACGTGCAGTGTGAAGTGCAGTGTGCCGTGCAGTGTGACGTGCAACGCGACGTGCAGTGTGACGTGCAACGCGACGTGCAGTGTGACGTGCAACGTGACGTGCAATGTGACGTGCAGTGTGACGTGCAGTGTGACGTGCAGTGTGACGTGCAGTGTGACGTGCAGTGTGACGTGCAGTGTGACGTGCAACGCGACGTGCAGTGTGACGTGCAACGCGACGTGCAGTGTGACGTGCAGTGTGACGTGCAATGTGACGTGCAGTGTGACGTGCAACGCGACGTGCAGTGTGACGTTCAGTGTGACGTACAATGTGACGTGCAGTGTGACGTGCAGTGTGACGTGCAACGCGCCGTGCAATGTGACGTGCAACGCGACGTGCAGTGTGACGTGCAGTGTGACGTGCAATGTGACGTGCAACGCGACGTGCAGTGTGAACGTGCAACGTGACGTGCAATGTGACGTGCAGTGTGACGTGCAGTGTGACGTGCAATGTGACGTGCAGTGTGACGTGCAACGCGACGTGCAGTGTGACGTGCAGTGTGACGTGCAATGTGACGTGCAGTGTGACGTGCAACGCGAACGTGCAGTGTGACGTTCAGTGTGACGTGCAGTGTGACGTGCAGTGTGAAGTGCAGTGTGCCGTGCAGTGTGACGTGCAACGCGACGTGCAGTGTGACGTGCAACGCGACGTGCAGTGTGACGTGCAACGTGACGTGCAATGTGACGTGCAGTGTGACGTGCAGTGTGACGTGCAGTGTGACGTGCAGTGTGACGTGCAGTGTGACGTGCAGTGTGACGTTGCAACGCGACGTGCAGTGTGACGTGCAACGCGACGTGCAGTGTGACGTGCAGTGTGACGTGCAATGTGACGTGCAGTGTGACGTGCAACGCGACGTGCAGTGTGACGTCAGTGTGACGTGCAGTGTGACGTGCAGTGTGACGTGCAGTGTGACGTGCAGTGTGACGTGCAACGTGACGTGCAGTGTGACGTGCAGTGTGCCGAGCAGTGTGACGTGCAACGTGACGTGCAGTGTGACGTGCAGTGTGACGTGCAACGCGACGTGCAGTGTGACGTGCAGTGTGACGTGCAGTGTGACGTGCAACGCGACGTGCAGTGTGACGTACAATGTGACGTGCAGTGTGACGTGCAGTGTGACGTGCAGTGTGACGTGCAACGTGACGTGCAGTGTGACGTGCACGTGACGTACAGAGTGAGGTGCAACGTGACGTGCAACATGACATACAATGTGACGGCAACACGACGTGCAATGTGACGTGCAATGTGACGTGCAGTGTGACGTGCAGTGTGACGTACAATGTGACGTACAGTGTGACGTGCAGTGTGACGTGCAGTGTGACGTGCAGTGTGACGTGCAGTGTGACGTGCAGTGTGACGTGCAGTGTGACGTGCACACGACGTGCAACGTGCCGTGCAGTGTGACGTGCAACGTGACGTGCAGTGTGACCGTGCAGTGTGACGTGCAGTGTGACGTGCAGTGTGACGTGCACTGTGTCGTGCAGTGTGACGTGCAATGTGACGTACAGTGTGACGTGCAGTGTGACGTGCAGTGTGACGTGCAGTGTGACGTGCAATGTGACGTACAATGTGACGTACAGTGTGACGTGCAGTGTGACGTGCAGTGTGACGTGCAACGTGACGTACAGTGTGACGGTTCAGTGTGACGTGCAGTGTGACGTGCAGTGTGACGTGCAGTGTGAAGTGCAGTGTGCCGTGCAGTGTGACGTGCAACGCGACGTCCAGTGTGACGTGCAGTGTGACGTGCAGTGTGACGTGCAGTGTGACGTGCAATGTGACGTACAATGTGACGTACAGTGTGACGTGCAGTGTGACGTGCAGTGTGACGTGCAACGCGACGTACAATGTGACGTACAGTGTGACGTGCAGTGTGACGTGCAACGCGACGTGCAGTGCGACGTGCAGTGTGACGTGCAGTGTGACGTGCAACGCGACGTGCAGTGTGACGTGCAGTGTGACGTGCAGTATGACGTGCAGTGTGACGTGCAATGTGACGTACAATGTGACGTACAGTGTGACGTGCAGTGTGACGTGCAACGCGACGTGCAGTGTGACGTGCAACGTGCCGTGCAGTGTGACGTGCAGTGTGACGTGCAATGTGACGTGCAGTGTGACGTGCAACGCGACGTGCAGTGTGATGTGCAACGCGACATACAGTATGACGTGCAGTGTGACGTGCAGTGTGACGTGCAGTGTGACGTGCAGTGTGACGTGCAGTGTGACGTGCAGTGTGACGTGCAGTGTGACGTGCAACGCGACGTACAATGTGACGTGCAGTGTGACGTGCAACGTGCCGTGCAATGTGACGTGCAACGCGACGTGCAGTGTGCCGTGCAGTGTGACGTGCAGTGTGACGTGCAACGCGACGTGCAGTGTGACTGCGTGTGACGTGCAGTGTGACGTGCAATGTGACGTGCAACGCGACGTGCAGTGTGACGTGCAGTGTGACGTGCAGTGTGACGTGCAATGTGACGTGCAACGCGACGTGCAGTGTGACGTGCAGTGTGACGTGCAGTGTGACGTGCAACATGACGTGCAACATGACGTGCAGTGTGACGTGCAACGCGACGTGCAGTGTGACGTGCAGTGTGAGGTGCAATTTAAGTGACACACACACACTGACCCTTCGCTGCCCCCTGTGTCTCCGGCGACGGGTCACTGCCCGGGGTCCATGCTCATTACTATGTGCGATGTGAAGGACGACCAGCCGGCCGAGAGTTCCCAGGTCAGCGTCCCTCAGACCAGTGTCCAGCTCAGAGACAAGGTCACGGCCCAACCGAGAGGACACCACCGTCACCTGGGGGACAAAGTGATAAGAGCATTAAGGGACGTCACAGAGTCTCATAGCTCCCTTCTGTGTCACTGTGTCACCCTGCGGGGGGAGGGACAGGCTCATAGCTCCCTTCTGTCTGTGTCACTGTGTCACCCTGCGGGGGGAGGGGGAGGCTCATAGCTCCCGTCTGTGTCACTGTGTCACCCTGCGCGGGGAGGGACAGACTCATAGCTCCCTTCTGTCTGTGTCACTGTGTCACCCTGCGGGGGGAGGGACAGACTCATAGCTCCCTTCTGTGTCACTGTGTCACCCTGCGGGGGGAGGGACAGGCTCATAGCTCCCTTCTGTCTGTGTCACTGTGTCACCCTGCGGGGGGAGGGACAGACTCATAGCTCCCTTCTGTCTGTGTCACTGTGTCACCCTGCGGGGGGAGGGGGAGGCTCATAGCTCCCGTCTGTGTCACTGTGTCACCCTGCGCGGGGAGGGACAGACTCATAGCTCCCTTCTGTCTGTGTCACTGTGTCACCCTGCGGGGGGAGGGACAGTCTCATAGCTCCCTTCTGTCTGTGTCACTGTGTCACCCTGCGGGGGGAGGGACAGGCTCATAGCTCCCTTCTGTCTGTGTCACTGTGTCACCCTGCGGGGGGAGGGACAGACTCATAGCTCCCTTCTGTCTGTGTCACCCTGCGGGGGGAGGGACAGTCTCATAGCTCCCTTCTGTCTGTGTCACTGTGTCACCCTGCGGGGGGAGGGACAGGCTCATAGCTCCCTTCTGTCTGTGTCACTGTGTCACCCTGCGGGGGGAGGGACAGGCTCATAGCTCCCTTCTGTCTGTGTCACTGTGTCACCCTGCGGGGGGAGGGACAGACTCATAGCTCCCTTCTGTCTGTGTCACTGTGTCACCCTGCGGGGGGGAGGGACAGGCTCATAGCTCCCTTCTGTCTGTGTCACTGTGTCACCCTGCGGGGGGAGGGACAGGCTCATAGCTCCCTTCTGTCTGTGTCACTGTGTCACCCTGCGGGGGGGAGGGACAGGCTCATAGCTCCCTTCTGTCTGTGTCACTGTGTCACCCTGCGGGGGAGGGACAGACTCATAGCTCCCTTCTGTCTGTGTCACTGTGTCACCCTGCGGGGGGAGGGACAGGCTCATAGCTCCCTTCTGTCTGTGTCACTGTGTCACCCTGCGGGGGAGGGACAGGCTCATAGCTCCCTTCTGTCTGTGTCACTGTGTCACCCTGCGGGGGGGAGGGACAGGCTCATAGCTCCCTTCTGTCTGTGTCACTGTGTCACCCTGCGGGGGAGGGACAGACTCATAGCTCCCTTCTGTCTGTGTCACTGTGTCACCCTGCGGGGGGAGGGACAGGCTCATAGCTCCCTTCTGTCTGTGTCACTGTGTCACCCTGCGGGGGAGGGACAGGCTCATAGCTCCCTTCTGTCTGTGTCACTGTGTCACCCTGCGGGGGGAGGGACAGGCTCATAGCTCCCTTCTGTCTGTCACTGTGTCACCCTGCGGGGGGAGGGACAGACTCATAGCTCCCTTCTGTCTGTGTCACTGTGTCACCCTGCGGGGGAGGGACAGACTCATAGCTCCCTTCTGTCTGTGTCACTGTGTCACCCTGCGGGGGGAGGGACAGTCTCATAGCTCCCTTCTGTCTGTATCACTGTGTCACCCTGCGGGGGAGGGACAGACTCATAGCTCCCTTCTGTCTGTGTCACTGTGTTACCCTGCGGGGGGAGGGACAGGCTCATAGCTCCCTTCTGTCTGTGTCACTGTGTCACCCTGCGGGGGGAGGGACAGGCTCATAGCTCCCTTCTGTCTGTGTCACTGTGTCACCCTGCGGGGGGAGGGACAGACTTATAGCTCCCTTCTGTCTGTGTCACTGTGTCACCCTGCGGGGGGAGGGACAGACTCATAGCTCCCTTCTGTCTGTGTCACTGTGTCACCCTGCGGGGGGAGGGACAGACTCATAGCTCCCTTCTGTCTGTGTCACTGTGTCACCCTGCGGGGGGAGGGGGAGGCTCATAGCTCCCGTCTGTGTCACTGTGTCACCCTGCGCGGGGAGGGACAGACTCATAGCTCCCTTCTGTCTGTGTCACTGTGTCACCCTGCGGGGGGAGGGACAGGCTCATAGCTCCCTTCTGTCTGTGTCACTGTGTCACCCTGCGGGGGGAGGGACAGACTCATAGCTCCCTTCTGTCTGTGTCACCCTGCGGGGGGAGGGACAGTCTCATAGCTCCCTTCTGTCTGTGTCACTGTGTCACCCTGCGGGGGGAGGGACAGGCTCATAGCTCCCTTCTGTCTGTGTCACTGTGTCACCCTGCGGGGGGAGGGACAGGCTCATAGCTCCCTTCTGTCTGTGTCACTGTGTCACCCTGCGGGGGAGGGACAGGCTCATAGCTCCCTTCTGTCTGTGTCACTGTGTCACCCTGCGGGGGGAGGGACAGACTCATAGCTCCCTTCTGTCTGTGTCACTGTGTCACCCTGCGGGGGAGGGACAGGCTCATAGCTCCCTTCTGTCTGTGTCACTGTGTCACCCTGCGGGGGGAGGGACAGACTCATAGCTCCCTTCTGTCTGTGTCACTGTGTCACCCTGCGGGGGGGAGGGACAGGCTCATAGCTCCCTTCTGTCTGTGTCACTGTGTCACCCTGCGGGGGGAGGGACAGGCTCATAGCTCCCTTCTGTCTGTGTCACTGTGTCACCCTGCGGGGGGGAGGGACAGGCTCATAGCTCCCTTCTGTCTGTGTCCCTGTGTCACCCTGCGGGGGAGGGACAGACTCATAGCTCCCTTCTGTCTGTGTCACTGTGTCACCCTGCGGGGGGAGGGACAGGCTCATAGCTCCCTTCTGTCTGTGTCACTGTGTCACCCTGCGGGGGAGGGACAGGCTCATAGCTCCCTTCTGTCTGTGTCACTGTGTCACCCTGCGGGGGGGAGGGACAGGCTCATAGCTCCCTTCTGTCTGTGTCACTGTGTCACCCTGCGGGGGAGGGACAGACTCATAGCTCCCTTCTGTCTGTGTCACTGTGTCACCCTGCGGGGGGAGGGACAGGCTCATAGCTCCCTTCTGTCTGTCACTGTGTCACCCTGCGGGGGGAGGGACAGACTCATAGCTCCCTTCTGTCTGTGTCACTGTGTCACCCTGCGGGGGAGGGACAGACTCATAGCTCCCTTCTGTCTGTGTCACTGTGTCACCCTGCGGGGGAGGGACAGACTCATAGCTCCCTTCTGTCTGTGTCACTGTGTCACCCTGCGGGGGGAGGGACAGTCTCATAGCTCCCTTCTGTCTGTGTCACTGTGTCACCCTGCGGGGGGAGGGACAGACTTATAGCTCCCTTCTGTCTGTGTCACTGTGTCACCCTGCGGGGGGAGGGACAGACTCATAGCTCCCTTCTGTCTGTGTCACTGTGTCACCCTGCGGGGGAGGGACAGACTCATAGCTCCCTTCTGTCTGTGTCACTGTGTCACCATGCGGGGGGAGGGAAAGACTCATAGCTCCCTTCTGTCTGTGTCACTGTGTCACCCTGCGGGGGGAGGGACAGACTCATAGCTCCCTTCTGTCTGTGTCACTGTGTCACCCTGCGGGGGAGGGACAGACTCATAGCTCCCTTCTGTCTGTGTCACTGTGTCACCCTGCGGGGGAGGGACAGGCTCATAGCTCCCTTCTGTCTGTGTCACTGTCACCCTGCGGGGGGAGAGGACAGACTCATAGCTCCCTTCTGTCTGTGTCACTGTGTCACCCTGCGGGGGAGGGACAGACTCATAGCTCCCTTCTGTCTGTGTCACTGTGTCACCCTGCGGGGGGAGGGACAGCCTCATAGCTCCCTTCTGTCTGTGTCACTGTGTCACCCTGCGGGGGGAGGGAAAGGCTCATAGCTCCCTTCTGTCTGTGTCACTGTGTCACCCTGCGGGGGGAGGGACAGGCTCATAGCTCCCTTCTGTCTGTGTCACCCTGCGGGGGGAGGGACAGACTCATAGCTCCCTTCTGTCTGTGTCACTGTGTCACCCTGCGGGGGGAGGGACAGACTCATAGCTCCCTTCTGTCTGTGTCACTGTGTCACCCTGCGGGGGGAGGGACAGACTCATAGCTCCCTTCTGTCTGTGTCACTGTGTCACCCTGCGGGGGGGAGGGACAGGCTCATAGCTCCCTTCTGTCTGTGTCACTGTGTCACCCTGCGGGGGGAGGGACAGGCTCATAGCTCCCGTCTGTGTCACTGTGTCACCCTGCGGGGGGAGGGACAGACTCATAGCTCCCTTCTGTCTGTGTCACTGTGTCACCCTGCGGGGGGAGGGAAAGGCTCATAGCTCCCTTCTGTCTGTGTCACTGTGTCACCCTGCGGGGGAGGGACAGGCTCATAGCTCCCTTCTGTCTGTGTCACTGTGTCACCCTGCGGGGGGAGGGACAGTCTCATAGCTCCCTTCTGTCTGTGTCACTGTGTCACCCTGCGGGGGGAGGGACAGTCTCATAGCTCCCTTCTGTCTGTGTCACTGTATCACCCTGCGGGGGGAGGGACAGTCTCATAGCTCCCTTCTGTCTGTGTCACTGTGTCACCCTGCGGGGGGAGGGACAGACACATAGCTCCCTTCTGTCTGTGTCACTGTGTCACCCTGCGGGGGGAGGGAAAGGCTCATAGCTCCCTTCTGTCTGTCACTGTGTCACCCTGCGGGGGAGGGACAGGCTCATAGCTCCCTTCTGTCTGTGTCACTGTGTCACCCTGCGGGGGAGGGACAGGCTCATAGCTCCCTTCTGTCTGTGTCACTGTGTCACCCTGCGGGGGGAGGGACAGACACATAGCTCCCTTCTGTCTGTGTCACTGTGTCACCCTGCGGGGGGAGGGACAGACTCATAGCTCCCTTCTGTCTGTGTCACTGTGTCACCCTGCGGGGGGAGGGACAGACTCATAGCTCCCTTCTGTCTGTGTCACTGTGTCACCCTGCGGGGGGAGGGACAGTCTCATAGCTCCCTTCTGTCTGTGTCACTGTGTCACCCTGCGGGGGGAGGGACAGTCTCATAGCTCCCTTCTGTCTGTGTCACTGTGTCACCCTGCGGGGGGAGGGACAGACTCATAGCTCCCTTCTGTCTGTGTCACTGTCACCCTGCGGGGGGAGGGACAGACTCATAGCTCCCTTCTGTCTGTGTCACTGTGTCACCCTGCGGGGGGAGGGACAGGCTCATAGCTCCCTTCTGTCTGTGTCACTGTGTCACCCTGCGGGGGGGAGGGACAGGCTCATAGCTCCCTTCTGTCTGTGTCACTGTGTCACCCTGCGGGGGGAGGGACAGGCTCATAGCTCCCGTCTGTGTCACTGTGTCACCCTGCGGGGGGAGGGACAGACTCATAGCTCCCTTCTGTCTGTGTCACTGTGTCACCCTGCGGGGGGAGGGACAGGCTCATAGCTCCCGTCTGTGTCACTGTGTCACCCTGCGGGGGGAGGGACAGACTCATAGCTCCCTTCTGTCTGTGTCACTGTGTCACCCTGCGGGGGAGGGACAGGCTCATAGCTCCCTTCTGTCTGTGTCTGTGTCACCCTGCGGGGGGAGGGACAGACTCATAGCTCCCTTCTGTCTGTGTCACTGTGTCACCCTGCGGGGGACAGTCTCATAGCTCCCTTCTGTCTGTGTCACTGTGTCACCCTGCGGGGGGAGGGACAGGCTCATAGCTCCCTTCTGTCTGTGTCACTGTGTCACCCTGCGGGGGGAGGAACAGGCTCATAGCTCCCTTCTGTCTGTGTCACTGTGTCACCCTGCGGGGGGAGGGACAGACTCATAGCTCCCTTCTGTCTGTGTCACTGTGTCACCCTGCGGGGGGAGGGACAGGCTCATAGCTCCCTTCTGTCTGTGTCACTGTATCACCCTGCGGGGGGAGGGACAGACTCATAGCTCCCTTCTGTCTGTGTCCCTGTGTCACCCTGCGGGGGGAGGAACAGACTCATAGCTCCCTTCTGTCTGTGTCACCCTGTGGGAGAGAGACAGACTCATAGCTCCCTTCTGTCTGTGTCACTGTGTCACCCTGCGGGGGAGGGACAGACTCATAGCCCCCTTCTGTCTGTGTCACTGTGTCACCCTGCGGGGGGAGGGACAGGCTCATAGCTCCCTTCTGTCTGTGTCACTGTATCACCCTGCGGGGGGAGGGACAGACTCATAGCTCCCTTCTGTCTGTGTCCCTGTGTCACCCTGCGGGGGGAGGAACAGACTCATAGCTCCCTTCTGTCTGTGTCACTGTGTCACCCTGCGGGGGGAGGAACAGGCTCATAGCTCCCTTCTGTCTGTGTCACTGTGTCACCCTGCGGGGGGAGGGACAGACTCATAGCTCCCTTCTGTCTGTGTCACCCTGTGGGAGAGAGACAGACTCATAGCTCCCTTCTGTCTGTGTCACTGTGTCACCCTGCGGGGGAGGGACAGACTCATAGCCCCCTTCTGTCTGTCACTGTGTCACCCTGCGGGGGGAGGGACAGACTCATAGCTCCCTTCTGTCTGTGTCACTGTGTCACCCTGCGGGGGGAGGGACAGACTCATAGCCCCCTTCTGTCTGTGTCACTGTGTCACCCTGCGGGGGGAGGGACAGACTCATAGCTCCCTTCTGTCTGTGTCTGTGTCACCCTGCGGGGGGAGGGACAGACTCATAGCTCCCTTCTGTCTGTGTCACTGTGTCACCCTGCGGGGGGAGGGACAGGCTCATAGCTCCCTTCTGTCTGTGTCACTGTGTCACCGTGCAGGGGGAGGGACAGACTCATAGCTCCCTTCTGTCTGTGTCACTGTGTCACCCTGCGGGGGACAGTCTCATAGCTCCCTTCTGTCTGTGTCACTGTGTCACCCTGCGGGGGGAGGGACAGGCTGATAGCTCCTTTCTGTCTGTGTCACTGTGTCACCCTGCGGGGGACAGACTCATAGCTCCCTTCTGTCTGTGTCACTGTGTCACCCTGCGGGGGGAGGGACAGGCTCATAGCTCCCTTCTGTCTGTGTCACCCTGCGGGGGGAGGGACAGACTCATAGCTCCCTTCTGTCAATGTCACTGTGTCACCCTGCGGGGGGAGGGACAGACTCATAGCTCCCTTCTGTCTGTGTCACTGTGTCACCCTGCGGGGGGAGGGACAGACTCATAGCTCCCTTCTGTCTGTGTCACTGTCACCCTGCGGGGGGAGGGACAGACTCATAGCTCCCTTCTGTCTGTGTCACTGTGTCACCCTGCGGGGGGAGGGACAGGCTCATAGCTCCCTTCTGTCTGTGTCACCCTGCGGGGGAGGGACAGACTCATAGCTCCCTTCTGTCTGTGTCACTGTATCACCCTGCGGGGGGAGGGACAGGCTCATAGCTCCCTTCTGTCTGTGTCACTCTGTCACCCTGCGGGGTGAGGGACAGACTCATAGCTCCCTTCTGTCTGTGTCACTGTGTCACCCTGCGGGGGAGGGACAGACTCATAGCTCCCTTCTGTCTGTGTCACTGTGTCACCCTGCGGGGGGAGGGACAGGCACATAGCTCCCTTCTGTCTGTGTCACTGTGTCACCCTGCGGGGGGAGGGACAGGCTCATAGCTCCCTTCTGTCTGTGTCACTGTGTCACCCTGCGGGGGAGGACAGGCTCATAGCTCCCTTCTGTCTGTGTCACTGTGTCACCCTGCGGGGGGAGGGACAGGCACATAGCTCCCTTCTGTCTGTGTCACTGTGTCACCCTGCGGGGGGAGGGACAGGCTCATAGCTCCCTTCTGTCTGTGTCACTGTGTCACCCTGCGGGGGAGGGACAGACTCATAGCTCCCTTCTGTCTGTGTCACTGTGTCACTGTGTCACTATGACACCCTGCGGGGGGAGGGACAGTCTCATAGCTCCCGTCTGTGTCACTGTGTCACCCTGCGGGGGGAGGGAAAGGCTCATAGCTCCCTTCTGTCTGTGTCACTGTGTCACCCTGCGGGGGGAGGGACAGGCTCATAGCTCCCGTCTGTGTCACTGTGTCACCCTGCGGGGGGAGGGACAGACTCATAGCTCCCTTCTGTCTGTGTCACTGTGTCACCCTGCGGGGGGGAGGGACAGGCTCATAGCTCCCTTCTGTCTGTGTCACCGTGTCACCCTGCGGGGGGAGGGACAGGCTCATAGCTCCCGTCTGTGTCACTGTGTCACCCTGCGGGGGGAGGGACAGACTCATAGCTCCCGTCTGTGTCACTGTGTCACCCTGCGGGGGAGGGACAGGCTCATAGCTCCCTTCTGTCTGTGTCTGTGTCACCCTGCGGGGGGAGGGACAGACTCATAGCTCCCTTCTGTCTCTGTCACTGTGTCACCCTGCGGGGGACAGTCTCATAGCTCCCTTCTGTCTGTGTCACTGTGTCACCCTGCGGGGGGAGGGACAGGCTCATAGCTCCCTTCTGTCTGTGTCACTGTGTCACCCTGCGGGGGACAGACTCATAGCTCCCTTCTGTCTGTGTCACTGTGTCACCCTGCGGGGGGAGGGACAGGCTCATAGCTCCCTTCTGTCTGTGTCACTGTGTCACCCTGCGGGGGGAGGGACAGGCTCATAGCTCCCTTCTGTCTGTGTCACCCTGTGGGAGAGAGACAGACTCATAGCTCCCTTCTGTCTGTGTCACTGTGTCACCCTGCGGGGGGAGGGACAGGCTCATAGCTCCCTTCTGTCTGTGTCACTGTGTCACCCTGCGGGGGAGGGACAGGCTCATAGCTCCCTTCTGTCTGTGTCACTGTGTCACCCTGCGGAGGGAGGGACAGACTCATAGCTCCCTTCTGTCTGAGTCACTGTGTCACCCTGCGGGGGAGGGAAAGACTCATAGCTCCCTTCTGTCTGTGTCACTGTGTCACCCTGCGGGGGGAGGGATAGGCTCATAGCTCCCTTCTGTCTGTGTCACTGTGTCACCCTGCGGGGGAGGGACAGACTCATAGCCCCCTTCTGTCTGTCACTGTGTCACCCTGCGGGGGGAGGGACAGACTCATAGCTCCCTTCTGTCTGTGTCACTGTGTCACCCTGCTGGGGGAGGGACAGGCACATAGCTCCCTTCTGTCTGTGTCTGTGTCACCCTGCGGGGGGAGGGACAGACGCATAGCTCCCTTCTGTCTGTGTCTGTGTCACCCTGCGGGGGGAGGGACTGACTCATAGCTCCCTTCTGTCTGTGTCTGTGTCACCCTGCGGGGGGAGGGACAGACTCATAGCTCCCTTCTGTCTGTGTCACTGTATCACCATGCGGGGGGAGGGACAGACTCATAGCTCCCTTCTGTCTGTGTCTGTGTCACCCTGCGGGGGGAGGGACAGACGCATAGCTCCCTTCTGTCTGTGTCACTGTGTCACCCTGCGGGGGGAGGGACAGACTCATAGCTCCCTTCTGTCTGTGTCACTGTGTCACCCTGCAGGGGGAGGGACAGACTCATAGCTCCCTTCTGTCTGTGTCACTGTGTCACCCTGCGGGGGACAGTCTCATAGCTCCCTTCTGTCTGTGTCACTGTGTCACCCTGCGGGGGGAGGGACAGGCTCATAGCTCCTTTCTGTCTGTGTCACTGTGTCACCCTGCGGGGGACAGACTCATAGCTCCCTTCTGTCTGTGTCACTGTGTCACCCTGCGGGGGAGGGACAGGCTCATAGCTCCCTTCTGTCTGTGTCACTGTGTCACCCTGCGGGGGGAGGGACAGGCTCATAGCTCCCTTCTGTCTGTGTCACCCTGCGGGGGGAGGGACAGACTCATAGCTCCCTTCTGTCAATGTCACTGTGTCACCCTGCGGGGGGAGGGACAGACTCATAGCTCCCTTCTGTCTGTGTCACTGTGTCACCCTGCGGGGGGAGGGACAGACTCATAGCTCCCTTCTGTCTGTGTCACTGTGTCACCCTGCGGGGGAGGGACAGACTCATAGCTCCCTTCTGTCTGTGTCACTGTATCACCCTGCGGGGGGAGGGACAGGCTCATAGCTCCCTTCTGTCTGTGTCACTCTGTCACCCTGCGGGGTGAGGGACAGACTCATAGCTCCCTTCTGTCTGTGTCCCTGTGTCACCCTGCGGGGGAGGGACAGACTCATAGCTCCCTTCTGTCTGTGTCACTGTGTCACCCTGCGGGGGGAGGGACAGGCTCATAGCTCCCTTCTGTCTGTGTCACTGTGTCACCCTGCGGGGGAGGGACAGGCTCATAGCTCCCTTCTGTCTGTGTCACTGTGTCACCCTGCGGGGGGAGGGACAGGCACATAGCTCCCTTCTGTCTGTGTCACTGTGTCACCCTGCGGGGGGAGGGACAGGCTCATAGCTCCCTTCTGTCTGTGTCACTGTGTCACCCTGCGGGTGAGGGACAGACTCATAGCTCCCTTCTGTCTGTGTCACTGTGTCACTGTGTCACTATGACACCCTGCGGGGGGAGGGACAGGCTCATAGCTCCCTTCTGTCTGTGTCACTGTGTCACCCTGCGGGGGAGGGACAGACTCATAACTCCCTTCTGTCTGTGTCACTGTGTCACCCTGCGGGGGGAGGGACAGACTCATAGCTCCCTTCTGTCTGTGTCACTGTCACCCTGCGGGGGAGGGACAGACTCATAGCTCCCTTCTGTCTGTGTCACTGTGTCACCCTGCGGTGGAGGGACAGACTCATAACTCCCTTCTGTCTGTGTCACTGTGTCACCCTGCGGGGGGAGGGACAGACTCATAGCTCCCTTCTGTCTGTGTCACTGTGTCACCCTGCGGGGGAGGGACAGGCTCATAGCTCCCTTCTGTCTGTGTCACTGTGTCACCCTGCGGGGGGAGGGACAGACTCATAGCTCCCTTCTGTCTGTGTCACTGTGTCACCCTGCGGGGGAGGGACAGTCTCATAGCTCCCTTCTGTCTGTGTCACTGTGTCACCCTGCGGGGGGAGGGACAGGCTCATAGCTCCCTTCTGTCTGTGTCACTGTGTCACCCTGCGGGGGGAGGGACAGACTCATAGCTCCCTTCTGTCTGTGTCACTGTGTCACCCTGCGGGGGAGGGACAGACTCATAGCTCCCTTCTGTCTGTGTCACTATGACACCCTGCGGGGGGAGGGACAGTCTCATAGCTCCCTTCTGTCTGTGTCACTGTGTCACCCTGTGGGGGGAGGGACAGGCTCATAGCTCCCTTCTGTCTGTGTCACTGTGTCACCCTGCGGGGGGAGGGACAGACTCATAGCTCCCTTCTGTCTGTGTCACTGTGTCACCCTGCGGGGGGAGGGACAGGCTCATAGCTCACTTCTGTCTGTGTCACTGTGTCACCCTGCGGGGGGAGGGACAGGCTCATAGCTCCCTTCTGTCTGTGTCACTGTGTCACCCTGCGGGGGGAGGGACAGACTCATAGCTCCCTTCTGTCTGTGTCACTGTGTCACCCTGCGGGGGGAGGGGGAGGCTCATAGCTCCCGTCTGTGTCACTGTGTCACCCTGCGCGGGGAGGGACAGACTCATAGCTCCCTTCTGTCTGTGTCACTGTGTCACCCTGCGGGGGGAGGGACAGACTCATAGCTCCCTTCTGTGTCACTGTGTCACCCTGCGGGGGGAGGGACAGGCTCATAGCTCCCTTCTGTCTGTGTCACTGTGTCACCCTGCGGGGGGAGGGACAGACTCATAGCTCCCTTCTGTCTGTGTCACTGTGTCACCCTGCGGGGGGAGGGGGAGGCTCATAGCTCCCGTCTGTGTCACTGTGTCACCCTGCGCGGGGAGGGACAGACTCATAGCTCCCTTCTGTCTGTGTCACTGTGTCACCCTGCGGGGGGAGGGACAGTCTCATAGCTCCCTTCTGTCTGTGTCACTGTGTCACCCTGCGGGGGGAGGGACAGGCTCATAGCTCCCTTCTGTCTGTGTCACTGTGTCACCCTGCGGGGGGAGGGACAGACTCATAGCTCCCTTCTATCTGTGTCACCCTGCGGGGGGAGGGACAGTCTCATAGCTCCCTTCTGTCTGTGTCACTGAGTCACCCTGCGGGGGGAGGGACAGGCTCATAGCTCCCTTCTGTCTGTGTCACTGTGTCACCCTGCGGGGGGAGGGACAGGCTCATAGCTCCCTTCTGTCTGTGTCACTGTGTCACCCTGCGGGGGGAGGGACAGACTCATAGCTCCCTTCTGTCTGTGTCACTGTGTCACCCTGCGGGGGGGAGGGACAGGCTCATAGCTCCCTTCTGTCTGTGTCACTGTGTCACCCTGCGGGGGGAGGGACAGGCTCATAGCTCCCTTCTGTCTGTGTCACTGTGTCACCCTGCGGGGGGGGAGGGACAGGCTCATAGCTCCCTTCTGTCTGTGTCACTGTGTCACCCTGCGGGGGAGGGACAGACTCATAGCTCCCTTCTGTCTGTGTCACTGTGTCACCCTGCGGGGGGAGGGACAGGCTCATAGCTCCCTTCTGTCTGTGTCACTGTGTCACCCTGCGGGGGAGGGACAGGCTCATAGCTCCCTTCTGTCTGTGTCACTGTGTCACCCTGCGGGGGGGAGGGACAGGCTCATAGCTCCCTTCTGTCTGTGTCACTGTGTCACCCTGCGGGGGAGGGACAGACTCATAGCTCCCTTCTGTCTGTGTCACTGTGTCACCCTGCGGGGGGAGGGACAGGCTCATAGCTCCCTTCTGTCTGTGTCACTGTGTCACCCTGCGGGGGAGGGACAGGCTCATAGCTCCCTTCTGTCTGTGTCACTGTGTCACCCTGCGGGGGGAGGGACAGGCTCATAGCTCCCTTCTGTCTGTCACTGTGTCACCCTGCGGGGGGAGGGACAGACTCATAGCTCCCTTCTGTCTGTGTCACTGTGTCACCCTGCGGGGGAGGGACAGACTCATAGCTCCCTTCTGTCTGTGTCACTGTGTCACCCTGCGGGGGGAGGGACAGTCTCATAGCTCCCTTCTGTCTGTATCACTGTGTCACCCTGCGGGGGGAGGGACAGACTCATAGCTCCCTTCTGTCTGTGTCACTGTGTTACCCTGTGCGGGGGGAGGGACAGGCTCATAGCTCCCTTCTGTCTGTGTCACTGTGTCACCCTGCGGGGGGAGGGACAGGCTCATAGCTCCCTTCTGTCTGTGTCACTGTGTCACCCTGCGGGGGGAGGGACAGACTTATAGCTCCCTTCTGTCTGTGTCACTGTGTCACCCTGCGGGGGGAGGGACAGACTCATAGCTCCCTTCTGTCTGTGTCACTGTGTCACCCTGCGGGGGGAGGGACAGACTCATAGCTCCCTTCTGTCTGTGTCACTGTGTCACCCTGCGGGGGGAGGGGGAGGCTCATAGCTCCCGTCTGTGTCACTGTGTCACCCTGCGCGGGGAGGGACAGACTCATAGCTCCCTTCTGTCTGTGTCACTGTGTCACCCTGCGGGGGGAGGGACAGGCTCATAGCTCCCTTCTGTCTGTGTCACTGTGTCACCCTGCGGGGGGAGGGACAGACTCATAGCTCCCTTCTGTCTGTGTCACCCTGCGGGGGGAGGGACAGTCTCATAGCTCCCTTCTGTCTGTGTCACTGTGTCACCCTGCGGGGGGAGGGACAGGCTCATAGCTCCCTTCTGTCTGTGTCACTGTGTCACCCTGCGGGGGGAGGGACAGGCTCATAGCTCCCTTCTGTCTGTGTCACTGTGTCACCCTGCGGGGGAGGGACAGGCTCATAGCTCCCTTCTGTCTGTGTCACTGTGTCACCCTGCGGGGGGAGGGACAGACTCATAGCTCCCTTCTGTCTGTGTCACTGTGTCACCCTGCGGGGGGGAGGGACAGGCTCATAGCTCCCTTCTGTCTGTGTCACTGTGTCACCCTGCGGGGGGAGGGACAGGCTCATAGCTCCCTTCTGTCTGTGTCACTGTGTCACCCTGCGGGGGGGAGGGACAGGCTCATAGCTCCCTTCTGTCTGTGTCCCTGTGTCACCCTGCGGGGGAGGGACAGACTCATAGCTCCCTTCTGTCTGTGTCACTGTGTCACCCTGCGGGGGGAGGGACAGGCTCATAGCTCCCTTCTGTCTGTGTCACTGTGTCACCCTGCGGGGGAGGGACAGGCTCATAGCTCCCTTCTGTCTGTGTCACTGTGTCACCCTGCGGGGGGGAGGGACAGGCTCATAGCTCCCTTCTGTCTGTGTCACTGTGTCACCCTGCGGGGGAGGGACACTCATAGCTCCCTTCTGTCTGTGTCACTGTGTCACCCTGCGGGGGGAGGGACAGGCTCATAGCTCCCTTCTGTCTGTCACTGTGTCACCCTGCGGGGGGAGGGACAGACTCATAGCTCCCTTCTGTCTGTGTCACTGTGTCACCCTGCGGGGGAGGGACAGACTCATAGCTCCCTTCTGTCTGTGTCACTGTGTCACCCTGCGGGGGAGGGACAGACTCATAGCTCCCTTCTGTCTGTGTCACTGTGTCACCCTGCGGGGGGAGGGACAGTCTCATAGCTCCCTTCTGTCTGAGTCACTGTGTCACCCTGCGGGGGGAGGGACAGACTTATAGCTCCCTTCTGTCTGTGTCACTGTGTCACCCTGCGGGGGGAGGGACAGACTCATAGCTCCCTTCTGTCTGTGTCACTGTGTCACCCTGCGGGGGAGGGACAGACTCATAGCTCCCTTCTGTCTGTGTCACTGTGTCACCATGCGGGGGGAGGGAAAGACTCATAGCTCCCTTCTGTCTGTGTCACTGTGTCACCCTGCGGGGGGAGGGACAGACTCATAGCTCCCTTCTGTCTGTGTCACTGTGTCACCCTGCGGGGGAGGGACAGACTCATAGCTCCCTTCTGTCTGTGTCACTGTGTCACCCTGCGGGGGAGGGACAGGCTCATAGCTCCCTTCTGTCTGTGTCACTGTCACCCTGCGGGGGGAGAGGACAGACTCATAGCTCCCTTCTGTCTGTGTCACTGTGTCACCCTGCGGGGGAGGGACAGACTCATAGCTCCCTTCTGTCTGTGTCACTGTGTCACCCTGCGGGGGGAGGGACAGCCTCATAGCTCCCTTCTGTCTGTGTCACTCTGCGGGGGGAGGGAAAGGCTCATAGCTCCCTTCTGTCTGTGTCACTGTGTCACCCTGCGGGGGGAGGGACAGGCTCATAGCTCCCTTCTGTCTGTGTCACCCTGCGGGGGGAGGGACAGACTCATAGCTCCCTTCTGTCTGTGTCACTGTGTCACCCTGCGGGGGGAGGGACAGACTCATAGCTCCCTTCTGTCTGTGTCACTGTGTCACCCTGCGGGGGGAGGGACAGACTCATAGCTCCCTTCTGTCTGTGTCACTGTGTCACACTGCGGGGGAGGGACAGGCTCATAGCTCCCTTCTGTCTGTGTCACTGTGTCACCCTGCGGGGGGGAGGGACAGGCTCATAGCTCCCTTCTGTCTGTGTCACTGTGTCACCCTGCGGGGGGAGGGACAGGCTCATAGCTCCCGTCTGTGTCACTGTGTCACCCTGCGGGGGGAGGGACAGACTCATAGCTCCCTTCTGTCTGTGTCACTGTGTCACCCTGCGGGGGGAGGGAAAGGCTCATAGCTCCCTTCTGTCTGTGTCACTGTGTCACCCCCCGGGGGAGGGACAGGCTCATAGCTCCCTTCTGTCTGTGTCACTGTGTCACCCTGCGGGGGGAGGGACAGTCTCATAGCTCCCTTCTGTCTGTGTCACTGTGTCACCCTGCGGGGGAGGGACAGGCTCATAGCTCCCTTCTGTCTGTGTCACTGTGTCACCCTGCGGGGGGAGGGACAGGCACATAGCTCCCTTCTGTCTGTGTCACTGTGTCACCCTGCGGGGGGAGGGACAGGCTCATAGCTCCCTTCTGTCTGTGTCACTGTGTCACCCTGCGGGGGAGGGACAGACTCATAGCTCCCTTCTGTCTGTGTCACTGTGTCACTGTGTCACTATGACACCCTGCGGGGGGAGGGACAGTCTCATAGCTCCCGTCTGTGTCACTGTGTCACCCTGCGGGGGGAGGGAAAGGCTCATAGCTCCCTTCTGTCTGTGTCACTGTGTCACCCTGCGGGGGGAGGGACAGGCTCATAGCTCCCGTCTGTGTCACTGTGTCACCCTGCGGGGGGAGGGACAGACTCATAGCTCCCTTCTGTCTGTGTCACTGTGTCACCCTGCGGGGGGGAGGGACAGGCTCATAGCTCCCTTCTGTCTGTGTCACTGTGTCACCCTGCGGGGGGAGGGACAGGCTCATAGCTCCCGTCTGTGTCACTGTGTCACCCTGCGGGGGGAGGGACAGACTCATAGCTCCCGTCTGTGTCACTGTGTCACCCTGCGGGGGAGGGACAGGCTCATAGCTCCCTTCTGTCTGTGTCTGTGTCACCCTGCGGGGGGAGGGACAGACTCATAGCTCCCTTCTGTCTCTGTCACTGTGTCACCCTGCGGGGGACAGTCTCATAGCTCCCTTCTGTCTGTGTCACTGTGTCACCCTGCGGGGGGAGGGACAGGCTCATAGCTCCCTTCTGTCTGTGTCACTGTGTCACCCTGCGGGGGACAGTCTCATAGCTCCCTTCTGTCTGTGTCACTGTGTCACCCTGCGGGGGACAGTCTCATAGCTCCCTTCTGTCTGTGTCACTGTGTCACCCTGCGGGGGACAGACTCATAGCTCCCTTCTGTCTGTGTCACTGTGTCACCCTGCGGGGGGAGGGACAGGCTCATAGCTCCCTTCTGTCTGTGTCACTGTGTCACCCTGCGGGGGGAGGGACAGGCTCATAGCTCCCTTCTGTCTGTGTCACCCTGTGGGAGAGAGACAGACTCATAGCTCCCTTCTGTCTGTGTCACTGTGTCACCCTGCGGGGGGAGGGACAGGCTCATAGCTCCCTTCTGTCTGTGTCACTGTGTCACCCTGCGGGGGAGGGACAGGCTCATAGCTCCCTTCTGTCTGTGTCACTGTGTCACCCTGCGGAGGGAGGGACAGACTCATAGCTCCCTTCTGTCTGAGTCACTGTGTCACCCTGCGGGGGAGGGACAGACTCATAGCTCCCTTCTGTCTGTGTCACTGTGTCACCCTGCGGGGGGAGGGATAGGCTCATAGCTCCCTTCTGTCTGTGTCACTGTGTCACCCTGCGGGGGAGGGACAGACTCATAGCCCCCTTCTGTCTGTCACTGTGTCACCCTGCGGGGGGAGGGACAGACTCATAGCTCCCTTCTGTCTGTGTCACTGTGTCACCCTGCTGGGGGAGGGACAGGCACATAGCTCCCTTCTGTCTGTGTCTGTGTCACCCTGCGGGGGGAGGGACAGACGCATAGCTCCCTTCTGTCTGTGTCTGTGTCACCCTGCGGGGGGAGGGACTGACTCATAGCTCCCTTCTGTCTGTGTCTGTGTCACCCTGCGGGGGGAGGGACAGACTCATAGCTCCCTTCTGTCTGTGTCACTGTATCACCATGCGGGGGGAGGGACAGACGCATAGCTCCCTTCTGTCTGTGTCTGTGTCACCCTGCGGGGGGAGGGACAGACGCATAGCTCCCTTCTGTCTGTGTCACTGTGTCACCCTGCGGGGGGAGGGACAGACTCATAGCTCCCTTCTGTCTGTGTCACTGTGTCACCCTGCAGGGGGAGGGACAGACTCATAGCTCCCTTCTGTCTGTGTCACTGTGTCACCCTGCGGGGGACAGTCTCATAGCTCCCTTCTGTCTGTGTCACTGTGTCACCCTGCGGGGGGAGGGACAGGCTCATAGCTCCTTTCTGTCTGTGTCACTGTGTCACCCTGCGGGGGACAGACTCATAGCTCCCTTCTGTCTGTGTCACTGTGTCACCCTGCGGGGGGAGGGACAGGCTCATAGCTCCCTTCTGTCTGTGTCACTGTGTCACCCTGCGGGGGGAGGGACAGGCTCATAGCTCCCTTCTGTCTGTGTCACCCTGCGGGGGGAGGGACAGACTCATAGCTCCCTTCTGTCAATGTCACTGTGTCACCCTGCGGGGGGAGGGACAGACTCATAGCTCCCTTCTGTCTGTGTCACTGTGTCACCCTGCGGGGGGAGGGACAGACTCATAGCTCCCTTCTGTCTGTGTCACTGTGTCACCCTGCGGGGGAGGGACAGACTCATAGCTCCCTTCTGTCTGTGTCACTGTATCACCCTGCGGGGGGAGGGACAGGCTCATAGCTCCCTTCTGTCTGTGTCACTCTGTCACCCTGCGGGGTGAGGGACAGACTCATAGCTCCCTTCTGTCTGTGTCCCTGTGTCACCCTGCGGGGGAGGGACAGACTCATAGCTC
Source organism: Ascaphus truei (assembly GCF_040206685.1). Lineage (NCBI taxonomy): Eukaryota > Metazoa > Chordata > Amphibia > Anura > Ascaphidae > Ascaphus > Ascaphus truei. Next base: position 39,399 of record NW_027457037.1, read on the forward strand.
CCTTCTGTCTGTGTCACTGTGTCACCCTGCGGGGGGAGGGACAGGCTCATAGCTCCCTTCTGTCTGTGTCACTGTGTCACCCTGCGGGGGAGGGACAGGCTCATAGCTCCCTTCTGTCTGTGTCACTGTGTCACCCTGCGGGGGGAGGGACAGGCACATAGCTCCCTTCTGTCTGTGTCACTGTGTCACCCTGCGGGGGGAGGGACAGGCTCATAGCTCCCTTCTGTCTGTGTCACTGTGTCACCCTGCGGGTGAGGGACAGACTCATAGCTCCCTTCTGTCTGTGTCACTGTGTCACTGTGTCACTATGACACCCTGCGGGGGGAGGGACAGGCTCATAGCTCCCTTCTGTCTGTGTCACTGTGTCACCCTGCGGGGGAGGGACAGACTCATAACTCCCTTCTGTCTGTGTCACTGTGTCACCCTGCGGGGGGAGGGACAGACTCATAGCTCCCTTCTGTCTGTGTCACTGTCACCCTGCGGGGGAGGGACAGACTCATAGCTCCCTTCTGTCTGTGTCACTGTGTCACCCTGCGGTGGAGGGACAGACTCATAACTCCCTTCTGTCTGTGTCACTGTGTCACCCTGCGGGGGGAGGGACAGACTCATAGCTCCCTTCTGTCTGTGTCACTGTGTCACCCTGCGGGGGAGGGACAGGCTCATAGCTCCCTTCTGTCTGTGTCACTGTGTCACCCTGCGGGGGGAGGGACAGACTCATAGCTCCCTTCTGTCTGTGTCACTGTGTCACCCTGCGGGGGAGGGACAGTCTCATAGCTCCCTTCTGTCTGTGTCACTGTGTCACCCTGCGGGGGGAGGGACAGGCTCATAGCTCCCTTCTGTCTGTGTCACTGTGTCACCCTGCGGGGGGAGGGACAGACTCATAGCTCCCTTCTGTCTGTGTCACTGTGTCACCCTGCGGGGGAGGGACAGACTCATAGCTCCCTTCTGTCTGTGTCACTATGACACCCTGCGGGGGGAGGGACAGTCTCATAGCTCCCTTCTGTCTGTGTCACTGTGTCACCCTGTGGGGGGAGGGACAGGCTCATAGCTCCCTTCTGTCTGTGTCACTGTGTCACCCTGCGGGGGGAGGGACAGACTCATAGCTCCCTTCTGTCTGTGTCACTGTGTCACCCTGCGGGGGGAGGGACAGGCTCATAGCTCACTTCTGTCTGTGTCACTGTGTCACCCTGCGGGGGGAGGGACAGGCTCATAGCTCCCTTCTGTCTGTGTCACTGTGTCACCCTGCGGGGGGAGGGACAGGCTCATAGCTCCCTTCTGTCTGTGTCACTGTGTCACCCTGCGGGGGGAGGGACAGACTCATAGCTCCCTTCTGTCTGTGTCACTGTGTCACCCTGCGGGGGAGGGACAGACTCATAGCTCCCTTCTGTCTGTGTCACTGTGTCACCCTGCGGGGGAGGGACAGTCTCATAGCTCCCTTCTGTCTGTGTCACTGTGTCACCCTGCGGGGGGAGGGACAGACTCATAGCTCCCTTCTGTCTGTGTCACTATGACACCCTGCGGGGGAGGGACAGGCTCATAGCTCCCTTCTGTCTGTGTCACTGTGTCACCCTGCGGGGGGAGGGACAGACTCATAGCTCCCTTCTGTCTGTGTCACTGTGTCACCCTGCGGGGGGAGGGACAGACTCATAGCTCCCTTCTGTCAATGTCACTGTGTCACCCTGCGGGGGGAGGGACAGACTCATAGCTCCCTTCTGTCTGTGTCACTGTGTCACCCTGCGGGGGGAGGGACAGACTCATAGCTCCCTTTTGTCTGTGTCACTATGACACCCTGCAGGGGGAGGGACAGACTCATAACTCCCTTCTGTCTGTGTCACTGTGTCACCCTGCGGGGGAGGGACAGGCTCATAGCTCCCTTCTGTCTGTGTCACTGTGTCACCCTGCGGGGGAGGGACAGACTCATAGCTCCCTTCTGTCTGTGTCACTGTGTCACCCTGCGGGGGGAGGGACAGACTCATAGCTCCCTTCTGTCTGTGTCACTGTGTCACCCTGCGGGGGGAGGGACAGACTCATAGCTCCCTTCTGTCTGTGTCACTGTGTCACCCTGCGGGGGGAGGGACAGACTCATAGCTCCCTTCTGTCTGTGTCACTGTGTCAACATGCGGGGGGAGGGACAGTCTCATAGCTCCCTTCTGTCTGTGTCACTGTGTCACCCTGCGGGGGAGGGACAGACTCATAGCTCCCTTCTGTCTGTGTCACTGTGTCACCCTGCGGGGGGAGGGACAGACTCATAGCTCCCTTCTGTCTGTGTCACTGTGTCACCCTGCGGGGGGAGGGACAGGCTCATAGCTCCCTTCTGTCTGTGTCACTGTGTCACCCTGCGGGGGAGGGACAGGCTCATAGCTCCCTTCTGTCTGCGCCACTGTGTCACCCTGCGGGGGGAGGGACAGACTCATAGCTCCCTTCTGTCTGTGTCACCCTGCGGGGGGGAGGGACAGGCTCATAGCTCCCTTCTGTCTGTGTCACTGTGTCACCCTGCGGGGTGAGGGACAGTCTCATTGCTCCCTTCTGTCTGTGTCACTGTGTCACCCTGCGGGGGGAGGGACAGGCTCATAGCTCCCTTCTGTCTGTGTCACTGTGTCACCCTGCGGGGGGAGGGACAGGCTCATAGCTCCCTTCTGTCTGTGTCACTGTGTCACCCTGCGGGGGGAGGGACAGACTCATAGCTCCCTTCTGTCTGTGTCACTATGACACCCTGCGGGGGAGGGACAGGCTCATAGCTCCCTTCTGTCTGTGTCACTGTGTCACCCTGCGGGGGGAGGGACAGACTCATAGCTCCCTTTTGTCTGTGTCACCCTGCGGGGGGAGGGACAGGCTCATAGCTCCCTTCTGTCTGTGTCACTGTGTCACCCTGCGGGGGGAGGGAAAGTCTCATAGCTCCCTTCTGTCTGTGTCACTGTGTCACCCTGCGGGGGAGGGACAGACTCATAGCTCCCTTCTGTCTGTGTCACTGTGTCACCCTGCGGGGGGAGGGACAGACTCATAGCTCCCTTCTGTCTGTGTCACTGTGTCACCCTGCGGGGGAGGGACAGACTCATAGCTCCCTTCTGTCTGTGTCACTGTGTCACCCTGCGGGGGGAGGGACAGACTCATAGCTCCCTTCTGTCTGTGTCACTGTGTCACCCTGCGGGGGGAGGGACAGGCTCATAGCTCCCTTCTGTCTGTGTCACTGTGTCACCCTGCGGGGGGAGGGACAGACTCATAGCTCCCTTCTGTCTGTGTCACTGTGTCACCCTGCGGGGGGAGGGACAGTCTCACAGCTCCCTTCTGTCTGTGTCACTGTGTCACCCTGTGGGGGGAGGGACAGGCTCATAGCTCCCTTTTGTCTGTGTCACTGTGTCACCCTGCGGGGGGAGGGACAGTCTCATAGCTCCCTTCTGTCTGTGTCACTGTGTCACCCTGCGGGGGGAGGGACAGTCTCACAGCTCCCTTCTGTCTGTGTCACTCTGCGGGGGGAGGGACAGACGCATAGCTCCCTCCTGTGTCACTGTGTCACCCTGCGGGGGGAGGGACAGACTCATAGCTCCCTTCTGTCTGTGTCACTGTGTCACCCTGCGGGGGGAGGGACAGACTCATAGCTCCCTTCTGTCTGTGTCACTGTGTCACCCTGCGGGGGAGGGACAGACTCATAGCTCCCTTCTGTCTGTGTCACTGTGTCACCCTGCGGGGGGAGGGACAGACTCATAGCTCCCTTCTGTCTGTGTCACTGTGTCACCCTGCGGGGGGAGGGACAGGCTCATAGCTCCCTTCTGTCTGTGTCACTGTGTCACCCTGCGGGGGGAGGGACAGACTCATAGCTCCCTTCTGTCTGTGTCACTGTGTCACCCTGCGGGGGGAGGGACAGTCTCACAGCTCCCTTCTGTCTGTGTCACTGTGTCACCCTGTGGGGGGAGGGACAGGCTCATAGCTCCCTTTTGTCTGTGTCACTGTGTCACCCTGCGGGGGGAGGGACAGTCTCATAGCTCCCTTCTGTCTGTGTCACTGTGTCACCCTGCGGGGGGAGGGACAGTCTCACAGCTCCCTTCTGTCTGTGTCACTCTGCGGGGGGAGGGACAGACGCATAGCTCCCTCCTGTGTCACTGTGTCACCCTGCGGGGGGAGGGACAGACTCATAGCTCCCTTCTGTCTGTGTCACTGTGTCATCCTGCGGGGGAGGGACAGTCTCATAGCTCCCTCCTGTGTCACTGTGTCACCCTGCGGGGGGAGGGACAGACTCATAGCTCCCTTCTGTCTGTGTCACTGTGTCACCCTGCGGGGGGAGGGACAGACTCATAGCTCCCTTCTGTCTGTGTCACTGTGTCACCCTGCGGGGGGAGGGACAGGCTCATAGCTCCCTTCTGTCTGTGTCACTGTGTCACCCTGCGGGGGGAGGGACAGTCTCATAGCTCCCTTCTGTCTGTGTCACTGTGTCACCCTGCGGGGGGAGGGACAGACTCATAGCTCCCTTCTGTCTGTGTCACTGTGTCACCCTGCGGGGGAAGGGACAGACTCATAGCTCCCTTCTGTCTGTGTCACTGTGTCACCCTGCGGGTAAAGGGACAGACTCATAGCTCCCTTCTGTCTGTGTCACTGTGTCACCCTGCGGGGGGAGGGGGAGGCTCATAGCTCCCTTCTGTCTGTGTCACTGTGTCACCCTGCGGGGGGAGGGACAGGCTCATAGCTCCCTTCTGTCTGTGTCACTGTGTCACCCTGCGGGGGGAGGGACAGGCTCATAGCTCCCTTTTGTCTGTGTCACTGTGTCACCCTGCGGGGGAGGGACAGACTCATAGCTCCCTTCTGTCTGTGTCACCCTGCGGGGGAGGGGCAGACTCATAGCTCCCTTCTGTCTGTGTCACTGTGTCACCCTGCGGGGGAGGGACAGGCTCATAGCTCCCTTCAGTCTGTGTCACTGTGTCACCCTGCGGGGGGAGGGACAGGCTCATAGCTCCCTTCTGTCTGTGTCACTGTGTCACCCTGCGGGGGGGGGGACAGGCTCATAGCTCCCTTCTGTCTGTGTCACTGTGTCACCCTGTGGGGGAGGGACAGACTCATAGCTCCCTTCTGTCTGTGTCACTGTGTCACCCTGCGGGGGGAGGGACAGACTCATAGCTCCCTTCTGTCTGTGTCACTGTCACCCTGCGGGGGGAGGGACAGACTCATAGCTCCCTTCTGTCTGTGTCACTGTGTCACCCTGCGGGGGAGGGACAGCCTCATAGCTCCCTTCTGTCTGTGTCACTGTGACACCCTGCGGGGGAGGGACAGCCTCATAGCTCCCTTCTGTCTGTGTCACTGTGCGGGGGGAGGGACAGGCTCATAGCTCCCTTCTGTCTGTGTCACTGTGTCACCCTGCGGGGGGAGGGACAGGCTCATAGCTCCCTTCTGTCTGTGTCTCTGTGTCACCCTGCGGGGGGTGGGACAGGCTCATAGCTCCCTTCTGTCTGTGTCACTGTGTCACCCTGCGGGGGAGGGACAGACTCATAGCTCCCTTCTGTCTGTGTCACTGTGTCACCCTGCGGGGGAGGGACAGCCTCATAGCTCCCTTCTGTCTGTGTCACTGTGCGGGGGGAGGGACAGGCTCATAGCTCCCTTCTGTCTGTGTCACTGTGTCACCCTGCGGGGGGAGGGACAGGCTCATAGCTCCCTTCTGTCTGTGTCTCTGTGTCACCCTGCGGGGGGTGGGACAGGCTCATAGCTCCCTTCTGTCTGTGTCACTGTGTCACCCTGCGGGGGAGGGACAGGCTCATAGCTCCCTTCTGTCTGTGTCACTGTGTCACCCTGCGGGGGGAGGGACAGACTCATAGCTCCCTTCTGTCTGTGTCACTGTGTCACCCTGCGGGGGGAGGGACAGGCTCATAGCTCCCTTCTGTCTGTGTCACTGTGTCACCATGTGGGGGAGGGACAGACTCATAGCTCCCTTCTGTCTGTGTCACTGTGTCACCCTGCGAGGGGAGGGACAGTCTCATAGCTCCCTTCTGTCTGTGTCACTGTGTCACCCTGCGGGGGAGGGACAGACTCATAGCTCCCTTCTGTCTGTGTCACTGTGTCACTGTGTCACCCTGCGGGGGAGGGACGGGCTCATAGCTCCATTCTGTCTGTGTCACTGTGTCACCCTGCGGGGGAGGGACAGTCTCATAGCTCCCTTCTGTCTGTGTCACTGTGTCACCCTGCGGGGGGAGGGACAGACTCATAGCTCCCTTCTGTCTGTGTCACTGTGTCACCCTGCGGGGGGAGGGACAGGCTCATAGCTCCCTTCTGTCTGTGTCACTGTGTCACCCTGCGGGGGAGGGACAGGCTCATAGCTCCCTTCTGTCTGTGTCACTGTGTCACCCTGCGGGGGAGGGACAGGCTCATAGCTCCCTTCTGTCTGTGTCACTGTGTCACCCTGCGGGGGGAGGGACAGACTCATAGCTCCCTTCTGTCTGTGTCACTGTGTCACCCTGCGGGGGGAGGGACAGGCTCATAGCTCCCTTCTGTCTGTGTCACTGTGTCACCCTGCGGGGGAGGGACAGGCACATAGCTCCCTTCTGTCTGTGTCACCCTGCGGGGGAGGGACAGGCTCATAGCTCCCTTCTGTCTGTGTCACTGTGTCATCCTGCGGGGGGAGGGACAGTCTCATAGCTCCCTTCTGTCTGTGTCACTGTGTCACCCTGCGGGGGAGGGACAGACTCATAGCTCCCTTCTGTCTGTGTCACTGTGTCACCCTGCGGGGGGAGGGACAGACTCATAGCCCCCTTCTGTCTGTGTCACTGTGTCACCCTGCGGGGGAGGGACGGGCTCATAGCTCCATTCTGTCTGTGTCACTGTGTCACCCTGCGGGGGAGGGACAGTCTCATAGCTCCCTTCTGTCTGTGTCACTGTGTCACCCTGCGGGGGGAGGGACAGACTCATAGCTCCCTTCTGTCTGTGTCACTGTGTCACCCTGCGGGGGGAGGGACAGACTCATAGCTCCCTTCTGTCTGTGTCACTGTGTCACCCTGCGGGGGGAGGGACAGTCTCATAGCTCCCTTCTGTCTGTGTCACCCTGCGGGGGAGGGACAGACTCATAGCTCCCTTCTGTCTGTGTCACTGTGTCACCCTGCGGGGGGAGGGACAGGCTCATAGCTCCCTTCTGTCTGTGTCACTGTGTCACCCTGCGGGGGGAGGGACAGTTTCATAGCTCCCTTCTGTCTGTCACTGTGTCACCCTGCGGGGGGAGGGACAGTCTCATAGCTCCCTTCTGTCTGTGTCACTGTGTCACCCTGCGGGGGAGGGACAGACTCATAGCCCCCTTCTGTCTGTCACTGTGTCACCCTGCGGGGGGAGGGACAGGCACATAGCTCCCTTCTGTCTGTGTCACCCTTCTGGGGGAGGGACAGGCTCATAGCTCCCTTCTGTCTGTGTCACTGTGTCACCCTGCGGGGGAGGGACAGGCTCATAGCTCCCTTCTGTCTGTGTCACTGTGTCACCCTGCGGGGGAGGGACAGGCTCATAGCTCCCTTCTGTCTGTGTCACTGTGTCACCCTGCGGGGGGAGGGACAGGATCATAGCTCCCTTCTGTCTGTGTCACTGTGTCACCCTGCGGGGGAGGGACAGGCTCATAGCTCCCTTCTGTCTGTGTCACTGTGTCACCCTGCGGGGGGAGGGACAGGCTCATAGCTCCCTTCTGTCTGTGTCACTGTGTCACCCTGCGGGGGGAGGGACAGGCTCATAGCTCCCTTCTGTCTGTGTCACCCTGCGGGGGGAGGGACAGACACATAGCTCCCTTCTGTCTGTGTCACTGTGTCACCCTGCGGGGGAGGGACAGACTCATAGCCCCCTTCTGTCTGTCACTGTGTCACCCTGCGGGGGGAGGGACAGGCTCATAGCTCCCTTCTGTCTGTGTCACTCTGCGGGGGGAGGGACAGGCTCATAGCTCCCTACTGTCTGTGTCACTGTGTCACCCTGCGGGGGAGGGACAGACTCATAGCTCCCTTCTGTCTGTGTCACTGTGTCACCCTGCGGGGGGAGGGACAGACTCATAGCTCCCTTCTGTCTGTGTCACTGTGTCACCCTGCGGGGGGAGGGAGAGACTCATAGCTCCCTTCTGTCTGTGTCACTGTGTCACCCTGTGGGGGAGGGACAGTCTCATAGCTAACTTCTGTCTGTGTCACTGTGTCACCCTGTGGGGGAGGGACAGACTCATAGCTCCCTTCTGTCTGTGTCACTGTGTCACCCTGTGGGGGAGGGACAGGCTCATAGCTCCCTTCTGTCTGTGTCACCCTGCGGGGGAGGGACAGTCTCACAGCTCCCTTCTGTCTGTGTCACCGTGCGGGGGGAGGGACAGGCTCATAGCTCCCTTCGTCTGTGTCACCGTGCGGGGGGAGGGACAGGCTCATAGCTCCCTTCTGTCTGTGTCACTGTGTCACCCTGCGGGGGAGGGACAGGCTAATAGCTCACTTCTGTCTGTGTCACTGTGTCACCCTGCGGGGGAGGGACAGACTCATAGCTCCCTTCTGTCTGTGTCACTGTGTCACCATGCGGGGGGAGGGAAAGACTCATAGCTCCCTTCTGTCTGTGTCACTGTGTCACCCTGCGGGGGGAGGGACAGGCTCATAGCTCCCTTCTGTCTGTGTCACTGTGTCACCCTGTGGGGGGAGGGACAGTCTCATAGCTCCCTTCTGTCTGTGTCACTGTGTCACCCTGCGGGGGGAGGGACAGTCTCATATCTCCCTTCTGTCTGTGTCACTGTGTCACCCTGCGGGGGGAGGGACAGTCTCATAGCTCCCTTCTGTCTGTGTCACCCTGCGGGGGAGGGACAGACTCATAGCTCCCTTCTGTCTGTGTCACTGTGTCACCCTGCGGGGGGAGGGACAGGCTCATAGCTCCCTTCTGTCTGTGTCACTGTGTCACCCTGCGGGGGGAGGGACAGTCTCATAGCTCCCTTCTGTCTGTCACTGTGTCACCCTGCGGGGGGAGGGACAGTCTCATAGCTCCCTTCTGTCTGTGTCACTGTGTCACCCTGCGGGGGAGGGACAGACTCATAGCCCCCTTCTGTCTGTCACTGTGTCACCCTGCGGGGGGAGGGACAGGCACATAGCTCCCTTCTGTCTGTGTCACCCTTCTGGGGGAGGGACAGGCTCATAGCTCCCTTCTGTCTGTGTCACTGTGTCACCCTGCGGGGGAGGGACAGGCTCATAGCTCCCTTCTGTCTGTGTCACTGTGTCACCCTGCGGGGGAGGGACAGGCTCATAGCTCCCTTCTGTCTGTGTCACTGTGTCACCCTGCGGGGGGAGGGACAGGCTCATAGCTCCCTTCTGTCTGTGTCACTGTGTCACCCTGCGGGGGGAGGGACAGACTCATAGCTCCCTTCTGTCTGTGTCACTGTGTCACCCTGCGGGGGGAGGGACAGACTCATAGCTCCCTTCTGTCTGTGTCACTATGACACCCTGCGGGGGAGGGACAGGATCATAGCTCCCTTCTGTCTGTGTCACTGTGTCACCCTGCGGGGGAGGGACAGGCTCATAGCTCCCTTCTGTCTGTGTCACTGTGTCACCCTGCGGGGGGAGGGACAGGCTCATAGCTCCCTTCTGTCTGTGTCACTGTGTCACCCTGCGGGGGAGGGACAGACTCATAGCTCCCTTCTGTCTGTGTTACTGTGTCACCCTGCGGGGGGAGGGACAGGCTCATAGCTCCCTTCTGTCTGTGTCACCCTGCGGGGGGAGGGACAGACACATAGCTCCCTTCTGTCTGTGTCACTGTGTCACCCTGCGGGGGAGGGACAGACTCATAGCCCCCTTCTGTCTGTCACTGTGTCACCCTGCGGGGGGAGGGACAGGCTCATAGCTCCCTTCTGTCTGTGTCACTCTGCGGGGGGAGGGACAGGCTCATAGCTCCCTACTGTCTGTGTCACTGTGTCACCCTGCGGGGGAGGGACAGACTCATAGCTCCCTTCTGTCTGTGTCACTGTGTCACCCTGCGGGGGGAGGGACAGACTCATAGCTCCCTTCTGTCTGTGTCACTGTGTCACCCTGCGGGGGGAGGGAGAGACTCATAGCTCCCTTCTGTCTGTGTCACTGTGTCACCCTGTGGGGGAGGGACAGTCTCATAGCTAACTTCTGTCTGTGTCACTGTGTCACCCTGTGGGGGAGGGACAGACTCATAGCTCCCTTCTGTCTGTGTCACTGTGTCACCCTGCGGGGGGAGGGACAGGCTCATAGCTCCCTTCTGTCTGTGTCACTGTGTCACCCTGTGGGGGGAGGGACAGACTCATAGCTCCCTTCTGTCTGTGTCACTGTGTCACCCTGTGGGGGAGGGACAAGCTCATAGCTCCCTTCTGTCTGTGTCACCCTGCGGGGGAGGGACAGTCTCATAGCTCCCTTCTGTCTGTGTCACCGTGCGGGGGGAGGGACAGGCTCATAGCTCCCTTCGTCTGTGTCACCGTGCGGGGGGAGGGACAGGCTCATAGCTCCCTTCTGTCTGTGTCACTGTGTCACCCTGCGGGGGAGGGACAGGCTAATAGCTCACTTCTGTCTGTGTCACTGTGTCACCCTGCGGGGGAGGGACAGACTCATAGCTCCCTTCTGTCTGTGTCACTGTGTCACCATGCGGGGGGAGGGAAAGACTCATAGCTCCCTTCTGTCTGTGTCACTGTGTCACCCTGCGGGGGGAGGGACAGGCTCATAGCTCCCTTCTGTCTGTGTCACTGTGTCACCCTGTGGGGGGAGGGACAGTCTCATAGCTCCCTTCTGTCTGTGTCACTGTGTCACCCTGCGGGGGGAGGGACAGTCTCATATCTCCCTTCTGTCTGTGTCACTGTGTCACCATGCGGGGGGAGGGAAAGACTCATAGCTCCCTTCTGTCTGTGTCACTGTGTCACCCTGCGGGGGAGGGACAGACTCATAGCTCCCTTCTGTCTGTGTCACTGTGTCACCCTGCGGGGGAGGGACAGACTCATAGCTCCCTTCTGTCTGTGTCACTGTGTCACCCTGCGGGGGGAGGGACAGACTCATAGCTCCCTTCTGTCTGTGTCACTGTGTCACCCTGCGGGGGGAGGGACAGACTCATAGCTCCCTTCTGTCTGTGTCACTATGACACCCTGCGGGGGGAGGGACAGGCTCATAGCTCCCTTCTGTCTGTGTCACTGTGTCACCCTGCGGGGGGAGGGACAGGCTCATAGCTCCCTTCTGTCTGTGTCACTGTGTCACCCTGTGGGGGGAGGGACAGTCTCATAGCTCCCTTCTGTCTGTGTCACTGTGTCACCCTGCGGGGGGAGGGACAGTCTCATATCTCCCTTCTGTCTGTGTCACTGTGTCACCCTGCGGGGGGAGGGACAGTCTCATAGCTCCCTTCTGTCTGTGTCACCCTGCGGGGGAGGGACAGACTCATAGCTCCCTTCTGTCTGTGTCACTGTGTCACCCTGCGGGGGGAGGGACAGGCTCATAGCTCCCTTCTGTCTGTGTCACTGTGTCACCCTGCGGGGGGAGGGACAGTCTCATAGCTCCCTTCTGTCTGTCACTGTGTCACCCTGCGGGGGGAGGGACAGTCTCATAGCTCCCTTCTGTCTGTGTCACTGTGTCACCCTGCGGGGGAGGGACAGACTCATAGCCCCCTTCTGTCTGTCACTGTGTCACCCTGCGGGGGGAGGGACAGGCACATAGCTCCCTTCTGTCTGTGTCACCCTTCTGGGGGAGGGACAGGCTCATAGCTCCCTTCTGTCTGTGTCACTGTGTCACCCTGCGGGGGGAGGGACAGGCTCATAGCTCCCTTCTGTCTGTGTCACTGTATCACCCTGCGGGGGGAGGGACAGTCTCATAGCTCCCTTCTGTCTGTGTCACTGTGTCACCCTGCGGGGGAGGGACAGGCTCATAGCTCCCTTCTGTCTGTGTCACTGTGTCACCCTGCGGGGGAGGGACAGGCTCATAGCTCCCTTCTGTCTGTGTCACTGTGTCACCCTGCGGGGGGAGGGACAGGATCATAGCTCCCTTCTGTCTGTGTCACTGTGTCACCCTGCGGGGGAGGGACAGGCTCATAGCTCCCTTCTGTCTGTGTCACTGTGTCACCCTGCGGGGGGAGGGACAGGCTCATAGCTCCCTTCTGTCTGTGTCACTGTGTCACCCTGCGGGGGAGGGACAGACTCATAGCTCCCTTCTGTCTGTGTTACTGTGTCACCCTGCGGGGGGAGGGACAGGCTCATAGCTCCCTTCTGTCTGTGTCACCCTGCGGGGGGAGGGACAGACACATAGCTCCCTTCTGTCTGTGTCACTGTGTCACCCTGCGGGGGAGGGACAGACTCATAGCCCCCTTCTGTCTGTCACTGTGTCACCCTGCGGGGGGAGGGACAGGCTCATAGCTCCCTTCTGTCTGTGTCACTCTGCGGGGGGAGGGACAGGCTCATAGCTCCCTACTGTCTGTGTCACTGTGTCACCCTGCGGGGGAGGGACAGACTCATAGCTCCCTTCTGTCTGTGTCACTGTGTCACCCTGCGGGGGGAGGGACAGACTCATAGCTCCCTTCTGTCTGTGTCACTGTGTCACCCTGCGGGGGGAGGGAGAGACTCATAGCTCCCTTCTGTCTGTGTCACTGTGTCACCCTGTGGGGGAGGGACAGTCTCATAGCTAACTTCTGTCTGTGTCACTGTGTCACCCTGTGGGGGAGGGACAGACTCATAGCTCCCTTCTGTCTGTGTCACTGTGTCACCCTGTGGGGGAGGGACAGGCTCATAGCTCCCTTCTGTCTGTGTCACCCTGCGGGGGAGGGACAGTCTCATAGCTCCCTTCTGTCTGTGTCACCGTGCGGGGGGAGGGACAGGCTCATAGCTCCCTTCGTCTGTGTCACCGTGCGGGGGGAGGGACAGGCTCATAGCTCCCTTCTGTCTGTGTCACTGTGTCACCCTGCGGGGGAGGGACAGGCTAATAGCTCACTTCTGTCTGTGTCACTGTGTCACCCTGCGGGGGAGGGACAGACTCATAGCTCCCTTCTGTCTGTGTCACTGTGTCACCATGCGGGGGGAGGGAAAGACTCATAGCTCCCTTCTGTCTGTGTCACTGTGTCACCCTGCGGGGGGAGGGACAGGCTCATAGCTCCCTTCTGTCTGTGTCACTGTGTCACCCTGTGGGGGGAGGGACAGTCTCATAGCTCCCTTCTGTCTGTGTCACTGTGTCACCCTGCGGGGGGAGGGACAGTCTCATATCTCCCTTCTGTCTGTGTCACTGTGTCACCATGCGGGGGGAGGGAAAGACTCATAGCTCCCTTCTGTCTGTGTCACTGTGTCACCCTGCGGGGGAGGGACAGACTCATAGCTCCCTTCTGTCTGTGTCACTGTGTCACCCTGCGGGGGAGGGACAGACTCATAGCTCCCTTCTGTCTGTGTCACTGTGTCACCCTGCGGGGGGAGGGACAGACTCATAGCTCCCTTCTGTCTGTGTCACTGTGTCACCCTGCGGGGGGAGGGACAGACTCATAGCTCCCTTCTGTCTGTGTCACTATGACACCCTGCGGGGGGAGGGACAGGCTCATAGCTCCCTTCTGTCTGTGTCACTGTGTCACCCTGCGGGGGGAGGGACAGACTCATAGCTCCCTTCTGTCTGTGTCACTGTGTCACCCTGCGGGGGGAGGGACAGACTCATAGCTCCCTTCTGTCTGTGTCACTGTGTCACCCTGCGGGGGAGGGACAGACTCATAGCTCCCTTCTGTCTGTGTCACTGTGTCACCCTGCGGGGGAGGGACAGGCTCATAGCTCCCTTCTGTCTGTGTCACCCTGTGGGGGGAGGGACAGACTCATAGCTCCCTTCTGTCTGTGTCACTGTGTCACCCTGCGGGGGAGGGACAGACTCATAGCTCCCTTCTGTCTGTGTCACTGTGTCACCCTGCGGGGGGAGGGACAGGCTCATAGCTCCCTTCTGTCTGTGTCACTGTGTCACCATGCGGGGGGAGGGACAGACTCATAGCTCCCTTCTGTCTGTGTCACTGTGTCACCCTGCGGGGGGAGGGACAGTCTCATAGCTCCCTTCTGTCTGTGTCACTGTGTCACCCTGCGGGGGGAGGGACAGTCTCATAGCTCCCTTCTGTCTGTGTCACTGTGTTACCCTGCGGGGGAGGGACAGACTCATAGCTCCCTTCTGTCTGTGTCACTGTGTCACCCTGCGGGGGGAGGGACAGGCTCATAGCTCCCTTCTGTCTGTGTCACTGTGTCACCCTGCGGGGGAGGGACAGACTCATAGCTCCCTTCTGTCTGTGTCACTGTGTCACCATGTGGGGGAGGGACAGACTCATAGCTCCCTTCTGTCTGTGTCACTGTGTCACCCTGCGGGGGGAGGGACAGTCTCATAGCTCCCTTCTGTCTGTGTCACTGTGTCACCCTGCGGGGGGAGGGACAGTCTCATAGCTCCCTTCTGTCTGTGTCACTGTGTCACCATGTGGGGGAGGGACAGACTCATAGCTCCCTTCTGTCTGTGTCACTGTGTCACCCTGCGGGGGGAGGGACAGGCTCATAGCTCCCTTCTGTCTGTGTCACTGTGTCACCCTGCGGGGGGAGGGACAGACTCATAGTTCCCTTCTGTCTGTGTCACCCTGCGGGGGGAGGGACAGGCTCATAGCTCCCTTCTGTCTGTGTCACTGTGTCACCCTGCGGGGGAGGGACAGGCTCATAGCTCCCTTCTGTCTGTGTCACTGTGTCACCCTGCGGGGGAGGGACAGGCTCATAGCTCCCTTCTGTCTGTGTCACTGTGTCACCCTGCGGGGGGAGGGACAGACTCATAGCTCCCTTCTGTCTGTGTCACTGTGTCACCCTGCGGGGGGAGGGACAGGCTCATAGCTCCCTTCTGTCTGTGTCACTGTGTCACCCTGCGGGGGGAGGGACAGGCTCATAGCTCCCTTCTGTCTGTGTCACTGTGTCACCCTGCGGGGGAGGGACAGACTCATAGCTCCCTTCTGTCTGTGTCACTGTGTCACCATGTGGGGGAGGGACAGACTCATAGCTCCCTTCTGTCTGTGTCACTGTGTCACCCTGCGGGGGGAGGGACAGTCTCATAGCTCCCTTCTGTCTGTGTCACTGTGTCACCCTGCGGGGGAGGGACAGACTCATAGCTCCCTTCTGTCTGTGTCACTGTGTCACTGTGTCACCCTGCGGGGGAGGGACGGGCTCATAGCTCCATTCTGTCTGTGTCACTGTGTCAGCCTGCGGGGGAGGGACAGTCTCATAGCTCCCTTCTGTCTGTGTCACTGTGTCACCCTGCGGGGGGAGGGACAGACTCATAGCTCCCATCTGTCTGTGTCACCCTGCGGGGGGAGGGACAGGCTCATAGCTCCCTTCTGTCTGTGTCACTGTGTCACCATGCGGGGGGAGGGACAGTCTCATAGCTCCCTTCTGTCTGTCACTGTGTCACCCTGCGGGGGGAGGGACAGTCTCATAGCTCCCTTCTGTCTGTGTCACTGTGTCACCCTGCGGGGGAGGGACAGGCTCATAGCCCCCTTATGTCTGTCACTGTGTCACCCTGCGGGGGGAGGGACAGGCACATAGCTCCCTTCTGTCTGTGTCACCCTGCTGGGGGAGGGACAGGCTCATAGCTCCCTTCTGTCTGTGTCACTGTGTCACCCTGCGGGGGAGGGACAGGCTCATAGCTCCCTTCTGTCTGTGTCACTGTGTCACCCTGCGGGGGAGGGACAGGCTCATAGCTCCCTTCTGTCTGTGTCACTGTGTCACCCTGCGGGGGGAGGGACAGGATCATAGCTCCCTTCTGTCTGTGTCACTGTGTCACCCTGCGGGGGAGGGACAGGCTCATAGCTCCCTTCTGTCTGTGTCACTGTGTCACCCTGCGGGGGGAGGGACAGGCTCATAGCTCCCTTCTGTCTGTGTCACTGTGTCACCCTGCGGGGGAGGGACAGACTCATAGCTCCCTTCTGTCTGTGTCACTGTGTCACCCTGCGGGGGGAGGGACAGGCTCATAGCTCCCTTCTGTCTGTGTCACCCTGCGGGGGGAGGGACAGACACATAGCTCCCTTCTGTCTGTGTCACTGTGTCACCCTGCGGGGGAGGGACAGACTCATAGCCCCCTTCTGTCTGTCACTGTGTCACCCTGCGGGGGGAGGGACAGGCTCATAGCTCCCTTCTGTCTGTGTCACTCTGCGGGGGGAGGGACAGGCTCATAGCTCCCTTCTGTCTGTGTCACTGTGTCACCCTGCGGGGGGAGGGACAGGCTCATAGCTCCCTTCTGTCTGTGTCACTGTGTCACCCTGCGGGGGAGGGACAGACTCATAGCTCCCTTCTGTCTGTGTCACTGTGTCACCCTGCGGGGGGAGGGACAGACTCATAGCTCCCTTCTGTCTGTGTCACTGTGTCACCCTGCGGGGGGAGGGTCAGACTCATAGCTCCCTTCTGTCTGTGTCACTGTGTCACCCCGCGGGGGGAGGGACAGACTCATAGCTCCCTTCTGTCTGTGTCACTGTGTCACCCTGCGGGGGGAGGGACAGACTCATAGCTCCCTTCTGTCTGTGTCACTGTGTCACCCTGTGGGGGAGGGACAGTCTCATAGCTCCCTTCTGTCTGTGTCACTGTGTCACCCTGCGGGGGAGGGACAGGCTCATAGCTCCCTTCTGTCTGTGTCACCCTGCGGGGGGAGGGACAGGCACATAGCTCCCTTCTGTCTGTGTCACTGTGTCACCCTGCGGGGGGAGGGACAGACTCAAAGCTCCCTTCTGTCTGTGTCACTGTGTCACCCTGCGGGGGAGGGACAGTCTCATAGCTCCCTTCTGTCTGTGTCACTGTGTCACCCTGTGGGGGAGGGACAGACTCATAGCTCCCTTCTGTCTGTGTCACTGTGTCACCCTGTGGGGGAGGGACAGGCTCATAGCTCCCTTCTGTCTGTGTCACTGTGTCACCCTGCGGGGGAGGGACAGGCTCATAGCTCCCTTCTGTCTGTGTCACCCTGTGGGGGGAGGGACAGACTCATAGCTCCCTTCTGTCTGTGTCACTGTGTCACCCTGCGGGGGAGGGACAGACTCATAGCTCCCTTCTGTCTGTGTCACTGTGTCACCCTGCGGGGGGAGGGACAGGCTCATAGCTCCCTTCTGTCTGTGTCACTGTGTCACCCTGCGGGGGGAGGGACAGGCTCATAGCTCCCTTCTGTCTGTGTCACTGTGTCACCCTGCGGGGAGGGACAGGCTCATAGCTCCCTTCTGTCTGTGTCACCCTGTGGGGGGAGGGACAGACTCATAGCTCCCTTCTGTCTGTGTCACTGTGTCACCCTGCGGGGGAGGGACAGACTCATAGCTCCCTTCTGTCTGTGTCACTGTGTCACCCTGCGGGGGGAGGGACAGGCTCATAGCTCCCTTCTGTCTGTGTCACTGTGTCACCCTGCGGGGGGAGGGACAGACTCATAGCTCCCTTCTGTCTGTGTCACTATGACACCCTGCGGGGGGAGGGACAGGCTCATAGCTCCCTTCTGTCTGTGTCACTGTGTCACCCTGCGGGGGAGGGACAGACTCATAGCTCCCTTCTGTCTGTGTCACTGTGTCACCCTGCGGGGGGAGGGACAGACTCATAGCTCCCTTCTGTCTGTGTCACTGTGTCACCCTGTGGGGGGAGGGACAGGCTCATAGCTCCCTTCTGTCTGTGTCACTGTGTCACCCTGCGGGGGGAGGGACAGACTCATAGCTCCCTTCTGTCTGTGTCACTGTGTTACCCTGCGGGGGAGGGACAGACTCATAGCTCCCTTCTGTCTGTGTCACTGTGTCACCCTGCGGGGGAGGGACAGACTCATAGCTCCCTTCTGTCTGTGTCACTGTGTCATCCTGCGGGGGAGGGACAGACTCATAGCTCCCTTCTGTCTGTGTCACTGTGTCACCCTGCGGGGGGAGGGACAGACTCATAGCTCCCTTCTGTCTGTGTCACTGTGTCACCCTGCGGGGGGAGGGACAGGCTCATAGCTCCCTTCTGTCTGTGTCACTGTGTCACCCTGCGGGGGAGGACAGACTCATAGCTCCCTTCTGTCTGTGTCACTGTGTCACCATGTGGGGGAGGGACAGACTCATAGCTCCCTTCTGTCTGTGTCACTGTGTCACCCTGCGGGGGGAGGGACAGTCTCATAGCTCCCTTCTGTCTGTGTCACTGTGTCACCCTGCGGGGGGAGGGACAGTCTCATAGCTCCCTTCTGTCTGTGTCACTGTGTCACCATGTGGGGGAGGGACAGACTCATAGCTCCCTTCTGTCTGTGTCACTGTGTCACCCTGCGGGGGGAGGGACAGGCTCATAGCTCCCTTCTGTCTGTGTCACTGTGTCACCCTGCGGGGGGAGGGACAGACTCATAGTTCCCTTCTGTCTGTGTCACCCTGCGGGGGAGGGACAGGCTCATAGCTCCCTTCTGTCTGTGTCACTGTGTCACCCTGCGGGGGAGGGACAGGCTCATAGCTCCCTTCTGTCTGTGTCACTGTGTCACCCTGCGGGGGAGGGACAGGCTCATAGCTCCCTTCTGTCTGTGTCACTGTGTCACCCTGCGGGGGGAGGGACAGACTCATAGCTCCCTTCTGTCTGTGTCACTGTGTCACCCTGCGGGGGGAGGGACAGGCTCATAGCTCCCTTCTGTCTGTGTCACTGTGTCACCCTGCGGGGGAGGGACAGGCACATAGCTCCCTTCTGTCTGTGTCACCCTGCGGGGGAGGGACAGACTCATAGCTCCCTTCTGTCTGTGTCACTGTGTCACCCTGCGGGGGAGGGACAGGCTCATAGCTCCCTTCTGTCTGTGTCACTGTGTCACCCTGCGGGGGAGGGACAGACTCATAGCTCCCTTCTGTCTGTGTCACTGTGTCACCATGTGGGGGAGGGACAGACTCATAGCTCCCTTCTGTCTGTGTCACTGTGTCACCCTGCGGGGGGAGGGACAGTCTCATAGCTCCCTTCTGTCTGTGTCACTGTGTCACCCTGCGGGGGAGGGACAGGCTCATAGCTCCCTTCTGTCTGTGTCACTGTGTCACCCTGCGGGGGGAGGGACAGACTCATAGCTCCCTTCTGTCTGTGTCACTGTGTCACCCTGCGGGGGGAGGGACAGGCTCATAGCTCCCTTCTGTCTGTGTCACTGTGTCACCCTGCGGGGGAGGGACAGGCACATAGCTCCCTTCTGTCTGTGTCACCCTGCGGGGGAGGGACAGACTCATAGCTCCCTTCTGTCTGTGTCACTGTGTCACCCTGCGGGGGGAGGGACAGGCTCATAGCTCCCTTCTGTCTGTGTCACTGTGTCACCCTGCGGGGGAGGGACAGACTCATAGCTCCCTTCTGTCTGTGTCACTGTGTCACCCTGCGGGGGGAGGGACAGGCTCATAGCTCCCTTCTGTCTGTGTCACTGTGTCACCCTGCGGGGGAGGGACAGACTCATAGCTCCCTTCTGTCTGTGTCACTGTGTCACTGTGTCACCCTGCGGGGGAGGGACGGGCTCATAGCTCCATTCTGTCTGTGTCACTGTGTCAGCCTGCGGGGGAGGGACAGTCTCATAGCTCCCTTCTGTCTGTGTCACTGTGTCACCCTGCGGGGGGAGGGACAGACTCATAGCTCCCTTCTGTCTGTGTCACCCTGCGGGGGGAGGGACAGGCTCATAGCTCCCTTCTGTCTGTGTCACTGTGTCACCCTGCGGGGGGAGGGACAGTCTCATAGCTCCCTTCTGTCTGTCACTGTGTCACCCTGCGGGGGGAGGGACAGTCTCATAGCTCCCTTCTGTCTGTGTCACTGTGTCACCCTGCGGGGGAGGGACAGACTCATAGCCCCCTTATGTCTGTCACTGTGTCACCCTGCGGGGGGAGGGACAGGCACATAGCTCCCTTCTGTCTGTGTCACCCTGCTGGGGGAGGGACAGGCTCATAGCTCCCTTCTGACTGTGTCACTGTGTCACCCTGCGGGGGAGGGACAGGCTCATAGCTCCCTTCTGTCTGTGTCACTGTGTCACCCTGCGGGGGAGGGACAGGCTCATAGCTCCCTTCTGTCTGTGTCACTGTGTCACCCTGCGGGGGGAGGGACAGGATCATAGCTCCCTTCTGTCTGTGTCACTGTGTCACCCTGCGGGGGAGGGACAGGCTCATAGCTCCCTTCTGTCTGTGTCACTGTGTCACCCTGCGGGGGGAGGGACAGGCTCATAGCTCCCTTCTGTCTGTGTCACTGTGTCACCCTGCGGGGGAGGGACAGGCTCATAGCTCCCTTCTGTCTGTGTCACTGTGTCACCCTGCGGGGGAGGGACAGTCTCATAGCTCCCTTCTGTCTGTGTCACTGTGTCACCCTGTGGGGGAGGGACAGACTCATAGCTCCCTTCTGTCTGTGTCACCCTGCGGGGGGAGGGACAGGCTCATAGCTCCCTTCTGTCTGTGTCACTGTGTCACCCTGCGGGGGAGGGACAGGCTCATAGCTCCCTTCTGTCTGTGTCACCCTGTGGGGGGAGGGACAGACTCATAGCTCCCTTCTGTCTGTGTCACTGTGTCACCCTGCGGGGGAGGGACAGACTCATAGCTCCCTTCTGTCTGTGTCACTGTGTCACCCTGCGGGGGGAGGGACAGGCTCATAGCTCCCTTCTGTCTGTGTCACTGTGTCACCATGCGGGGGGAGGGACAGACTCATAGCTCCCTTCTGTCTGTGTCACTATGACACCCTGCGGGGGGAGGGACAGACTCATAGCTCCCTTCTGTCTGTGTCACTGTGTCACCCTGCGGGGGAGGGACAGACTCATAGCTCCCTTCTGTCTGTGTCACTGTGTCACCCTGCGGGGGGAGGGACAGACTCATAGCTCCCTTCTGTCTGTGTCACTATGACACCCTGCGGGGGGAGGGACAGGCTCATAGCTCCCTTCTGTCTGTGTCACTGTGTCACCCTGCGGGGGGAGGGACAGACTCATAGCTCCCTTCTGTCTGTGTCACTGTGTCACCCTGCGGGGGAGGGACAGACTCATAGCTCCCTTCTGTCTGTGTCACTGTGTCACCCTGCGGGGGGAGGGACAGACTCATAGCTCCCTTCTGTCTGTGTCACTATGACACCCTGCGGGGGGAGGGACAGGCTCATAGCTCCCTTCTGTCTGTGTCACTGTGTCACCCTGCGGGGGAGGGACAGACTCATAGCTCCCTTCTGTCTGTGTCACTGTGTCACCATGTGGGGGAGGGACAGACTCATAGCTCCCTTCTGTCTGTGTCACTGTGTCACCCTGCGGGGGGAGGGACAGTCTCATAGCTCCCTTCTGTCTGTGTCACTGTGTCACCCTGCGGGGGGAGGGACAGTCTCATAGCTCCCTTCTGTCTGTGTCACTGTGTCACCATGTGGGGGAGGGACAGACTCATAGCTCCCTTCTGTCTGTGTCACTGTGTCACCCTGCGGGGGGAGGGACAGGCTCATAGCTCCCTTCTGTCTGTGTCACTGTGTCACCCTGCGGGGGGAGGGACAGACTCATAGTTCCCTTCTGTCTGTGTCACCCTGCGGGGGGAGGGACAGGCTCATAGCTCCCTTCTGTCTGTGTCACTGTGTCACCCTGCGGGGGAGGGACAGGCTCATAGCTCCCTTCTGTCTGTGTCACTGTGTCACCCTGCGGGGGAGGGACAGGCTCATAGCTCCCTTCTGTCTGTGTCACTGTGTCACCCTGCGGGGGGAGGGACAGACTCATAGCTCCCTTCTGTCTGTGTCACTGTGTCACCCTGCGGGGGGAGGGACAGGCTCATAGCTCCCTTCTGTCTGTGTCACTGTGTCACCCTGCGGGGGGAGGGACAGACTCATAGCTCCCTTCTGTCTGTGTCACTGTGTCACCCTGCGGGGGGAGGGACAGGCTCATAGCTCCCTTCTGTCTGTGTCACTGTGTCACCCTGCGGGGGAGGGACAGGCTCATAGCTCCCTTCTGTCTGTGTCACTGTGTCACCCTGCGGGGGAGGGACAGGCACATAGCTCCCTTCTGTCTGTGTCACCCTGCGGGGGAGGGACAGACTCATAGCTCCCTTCTGTCTGTGTCACTGTGTCACCCTGCGGGGGGAGGGACAGGCTCATAGCTCCCTTCTGTCTGTGTCACTGTGTCACCCTGCGGGGGAGGGACAGACTCATAGCTCCCTTCTGTCTGTGTCACTGTGTCACCATGTGGGGGAGGGACAGACTCATAGCTCCCTTCTGTCTGTGTCACTGTGTCACCCTGCGGGGGGAGGGACAGTCTCATAGCTCCCTTCTGTCTGTGTCACTGTGTCACCCTGCGGGGGAGGGACAGACTCATAGCTCCCTTCTGTCTGTGTCACTGTGTCACTGTGTCACCCTGCGGGGGAGGGACGGGCTCATAGCTCCATTCTGTCTGTGTCACTGTGTCAGCCTGCGGGGGAGGGACAGTCTCATAGCTCCCTTCTGTCTGTGTCACTGTGTCACCCTGCGGGGGGAGGGACAGGCTCATAGCTCCCTTCTGTCTGTGTCACTGTGTCACCCTGCGGGGGGAGGGACAGTCTCATAGCTCCCTTCTGTCTGTGTCACTGTGTCACCCTGCGGGGGAGGGACAGACTCATAGCCCCCTTATGTCTGTCACTGTGTCACCCTGCGGGGGGAGGGACAGACTCATAGCTCCCTTCTGTCTGTGTCACTGTGTCACCCTGCGGGGGAGGGACAGACTCATAGCCCCCTTATGTCTGTCACTGTGTCACCCTGCGGGGGGAGGGACAGGCACATAGCTCCCTTCTGTCTGTGTCACCCTGCTGGGGGAGGGACAGGCTCATAGCTCCCTTCTGTCTGTGTCACTGTGTCACCCTGCGGGGGAAGGACAGGCTCATAGCTTCCTTCTGTCTGTGTCACTGTGTCACCCTGCGGGGGAGGGACAGGCTCATAGCTCCCTTCTGTCTGTGTCACTGTGTCACCCTGCGGGGGGAGGGACAGGATCATAGCTCCCTTCTGTCTGTGTCACTGTGTCACCCTGCGGGGGAGGGACAGGCTCATAGCTCCCTTCTGTCTGTGTCACTTTGTCACCCTGCGGGGGAGGGACAGGCTCATAGCTCCCTTCTGTCTGTGTCACTGTGTCACCCTGCGGGGGAGGGACAGGCTCATAGCTCCCTTCTGTCTGTGTCACTGTGTCACCCTGCGGGGGGAGGGACAGGCTCATAGCTCCCTTCTGTCTGTGTCACCCTGCGGGGGGAGGGACAGACACATAGCTCCCTTCTGTCTGTGTCACTGTGTCACCCTGCGGGGGAGGGACAGACTCATAGCCCCCTTCTGTCTGTCACTGTGTCACCCTGCGGGGGGAGGGACAGGCTCATAGCTCCCTTCTGTCTGTGTCACTCTGCGGGGGGAGGGACAGGCTCATAGCTCCCTTCTGTCTGTGTCACTGTGTCACCCTGCGGGGGAGGGACAGTCTCATAGCTCCCTTCTGTCTGTGTCACTGTGTCACCCTGCGGGGGGAGGGACAGGCTCATAGCTCCCTTCTGTCTGTGTCACTGTGTCACCCTGCGGGGGGAGGGACAGACTCATAGCTCCCTTCTGTCTGTGTCACTGTGTCACCCTGCGGGGGGAGGGTCAGACTCATAGCTCCCTTCTGTCTGTGTCACTGTGTCACCCCGCGGGGGGAGGGACAGACTCATAGCTCCCTTCTGTCTGTGTCACTGTGTCACCCTGCGGGGGGAGGGACAGACTCATAGCTCCCTTCTGTCTGTGTCACTGTGTCACCCTGTGGGGGAGGGACAGTCTCATAGCTCCCTTCTGTCTGTGTCACTGTGTCACCCTGCGGGGGAGGGACAGGCTCATAGCTCCCTTCTGTCTGTGTCACCCTGCGGGGGGAGGGACAGGCACATAGCTCCCTTCTGTCTGTGTCACTGTGTCACCCTGCGGGGGGAGGGACAGACTCAAAGCTCCCTTCTGTCTGTGTCACTGTGTCACCCTGCGGGGGAGGGACAGTCTCATAGCTCCCTTCTGTCTGTGTCACTGTGTCACCCTGTGGGGGAGGGACAGACTCATAGCTCCCTTCTGTCTGTGTCACTGTGTCACCCTGTGGGGGAGGGACAGGCTCATAGCTCCCTTCTGTCTGTGTCACCCTGCGGGGGGAGGGACAGGCTCATAGCTCCCTTCTGTCTGTGTCACCCTGCGGGGGGAGGGACAGTCTCATAGCTCCCTTCTGTCTGTGTCACTGTGTCACCCTGTGGGGGAGGGACAGACTCATAGCTCCCTTCTGTCTGTGTCACTGTGTCACCCTGCGGGGGAGGGACAGTCTCATAGCTCCCTTCTGTCTGTGTCACCGTGCGGGGGGAGGGACAGGCTCATAGCTCCCTTCTGTCTGTGTCACTGTGTCACCCTGCGGGGGAGGGACAGGCTCATAGCTCACTTCTGTCTGTGTCACTGTGTCACCCTGCGGGGGAGGGACAGACTCATAGCTCCCTTCTGTCTGTGTCACTGTGTCACCCTGCGGGGGGAGGGACAGGCTCATATCTCCCTTCTGTCTGTGTCACTGTGTCACCCTGCGGGGGGAGGGACAGACTCATAGCTCCCTTCTGTCTGTGTCACTGTGTCACCCTGCGGGGGGAGGGACAGGCTCATAGCTCCCTTCTGTCTGTGTCACTGTGTCACCCTGCGGGGGAGGGACAGACTCATAGCTCCCTTCTGTCTGTGTCACTGTGTCACCCTGCGGGGGAGGGACAGACTCATAGCTCCCTTCTGTCTGTGTCACTGTGTCACCCTGCGGGGGAGGGACAGACTCATAGCTCCCTTCTGTCTGTGTCACTGTGTCACCCTGCGGGGGAGGGACAGAACTCATAGCTCCCTTCTGTCTGTGTCACTGTGTCACCTTGCGGGGGAGGGACAGGCTCATAGCTCCCTTCTGTCTGTGTCACTGTGTCACCCTGCGGGGGGAGGGACAGTCTCATAGCTCCCTTCTGTCTGTGTCACTGTGTCACCCTGCGGGGGGAGGGAAAGACTCATAGCTCCCTTCTGTCTGTGTCACTGTGTCACCTTGCGGGGGAGGGACAGGCTCATAGCTCCCTTCTGTCTGTGTCACTGTGTCACCCTGCGGGGGGAGGGACAGGCTCATAGCTCCCTTCTGTCTGTGTCACTGTGTCACCCTGCGGGGGGAGGGACAGTCTCATAGCTCCCTTCTGTCTGTGTCACTGTGTCACCCTGCGGGGGGAGGGACAGTCTCATATCTCCCTTCTGTCTGTGTCACTGTGTCACCATGCGGGGGGAGGGACAGGCTCATAGCTCCCTTCTGTCTGTGTCACTGTGTCACCCTGCGGGGGGAGGGACAGACTCATAGCTCCCTTCTGTCTGTGTCACTGTGTCACCCTGCGGGGGGAGGGACAGACTCATAGCTCCCTTCTGTCTGTGTCACTGTGTCACCCTACGGGGGAGGGACAGTCTCATAGCTCCCTTCTGTCTGTGTCACCCTGCGGGGGGAGGGACAGACTCATAGCTCCCTTCTGTCTGTGTCACTGTGTCACCCTGTGGGGGAGGGACAGTCTCATAGCTCCCTTCTGTCTGTGTCACTGTGTCACCCTGCGGGGGAGGGACAGGCTCATAGCTCCCTTCTGTCTGTGTCACCCTGCGGGGGGAGGGACAGGCACATAACTCCCTTCTGTCTGTGTCACTGTGTCACCCTGCGGGGGGAGGGACAGACTCATAGCTCCCTTCTGTCTGTGTCACTGTGTCACCCTGTGGGGGAGGGACAGACTCATAGCTCCCTTCTGTCTGTGTCACTGTGTCACCCTGTGGGGGAGGGACAGGCTCATAGCTCCCTTCTGTCTGTGTCACCCTGCGGGGGAGGGACAGTCTCATAGCTCCCTTCTGTCTGTGTCACCGTGCGGGGGGAGGGACAGACTCATAGCTCCCTTCTGTCTGTGTCACCGTGCGGGGGGAGGGACAGACTCATAGCTCCCTTCTGTCTGTGTCACCCTGCGGGGGGAGGGACAGACTCATAGCTCCCTTCTGTCTGTGTCACCGTGCGGGGGGAGGGACAGGCTCATAGCTCCCTTCTGTCTGTGTCACTGTGTCACCCTGCGGGGGAGGGACAGGCTCATAGCTCACTTCTGTCTGTGTCACTGTGTCACCCTGCGGGGGAGGGACAGACTCATAGCTCCCTTCTGTCTGTGTCACTGTGTCACCCTGCGGGGGGAGGGACAGGCTCATATCTCCCATCTGTCTGTGTCACTGTGTCACCCTGCGGGGGGAGGGACAGGCTCATAGCTCCCTTCTGTCTGTGTCACCCTGTGGGGGAGGGACAGTCTCATAGCTCCCTTCTGTCTGTGTCACTGAGTCACCCTGCGGGGGAGGGACAGACTCATAGCTCCCTTCTGTCTGTGTCACTGTGTCACCCTGTGGGGGGAGGGACAGGCTCATAGCTCCCTTCTGTCTGTGTCACTGTGTCACCCTGCGGGGGGAGGGACAGGCTCATAGCTCCCTTCTGTCTGTGTCACTGTGTCACCCTGCGGGGGGAGGGACAGACTCATAGCTCCCTTCTGTCTGTGTCACTGTGTCACCCTGCGGGGGAGGGACAGACTCATAGCTCCCTTCTGTCTGTGTCACTGTGTCACCCTGCGGGGGGAGGGACAGACTCATAGCTCCCTTCTGTCTGTGTCACTGTGTCACCCTGCGGGGGGAGGGACAGACTCATAGCTCCCTTCTGTCTGTGTCACTATGACACCCTGCGGGGGGAGGGACAGGCTCATAGCTCCCTTCTGTCTGTGTCACTGTGTCACCCTGCGGGGGGAGGGACAGACTCATAGCTCCCTTCTGTCTGTGTCACTGTGTCACCCTGCAGGGAGGGACAGGCTCATAGCTCCCTTCTGTCTGTGTCACCCTGTGGGGGAGGGACAGACTCATAGCTCCCTTCTGTCTGTGTCACTGTGTCACCCTGCGGGGGGAGGGACAGGCACATAGCTCCCTTCTGTCTGTGTCACTGTGTCACCCTGCGGGGGGAGGGACAGTCTCATAGCTCCCTTCTGTCTGTGTCACTGTGTCACCCTGCGGGGGAGGGACAGACTCATAGCTCCCTTCTGTCTGTGTCACTGTGTCACCCTGCGGGGGGAGGGACAGACTCATAGCTCCCTTCTGTCTGTGTCACTGTGTCACCCTGTGGGGGAGGGACAGGCTCATAGCTCCCTTCTGTCTGTGTCACTGTGTCACCCTGCGGGGGGAGGGACAGTCTCATAGCTCCCTTCTGTCTGTGTCACTGTGTCACCCTGCGGGGGGAGGGACAGACTCATAGCTCCCTTCTGTCTGTGTCACTGTGTCACCCTGTGGGGGAGGGACAGACTCATAGCTCCCTTCTGTCTGTGTCACTGTGTCACCCTGTGGGGGAGGGACAGGCTCATAGCTCCCTTCTGTCTGTGTCACCCTGCGGGGGAGGGACAGTCTCATAGCTCCCTTCTGTCTGTGTCACCGTGCGGGGGGAGGGACAGACTCATAGCTCCCTTCTGTCTGTGTCACCGTGCGGGGGGAGGGACAGACTCATAGCTCCCTTCTGTCTGTGTCACCCTGCGGGGGGAGGGACAGACTCATAGCTCCCTTCTGTCTGTGTCACCCTGCGGGGGGAGGGACAGACTCATAGCTCCCTTCTGTCTGTGTCACTGTGTCACCCTGCGGGGGGAGGGACAGGCTCATAGCTCCCTTCTGTCTGTGTCACTGTGTCACCCTGCGGGGGAGGGACAGACTCATAGCTCCCTTCTGTCTGTGTCACTGTGTCACCATGTGGGGGAGGGACAGACTCATAGCTCCCTTCTGTCTGTGTCACTGTGTCACCCTGCGGGGGGAGGGACAGTCTCATAGCTCCCTTCTGTCTGTGTCACTGTGTCACCCTGCGCGAGGTGTGGGAGGGACAGACTCATAGCTCCCTTCTGTCTGTGTCACTGTGTCACTGTGTCACCCTGCGGGGGAGGACGGGCTCATAGCTCCATTCTGTCTGTGTCACTGTGTCAGCCTGCGGGGGAGGGACAGTCTCATAGCTCCCTTCTGTCTGTGTCACTGTGTCACCCTGCGGGGGGAGGGACAGACTCATATGTGTCACCCTGCGGGGGGAGGGACAGACTCATAGCTCCCTTCTGTCTGTGTCACTGTGTCACCCTGCGGGGGAGGGACAGACTCATAGCTCCCTTCTGTCTGTGTCACTGTGTCACCCTGCGGGGGGAGGGACAGACTCATAGCTCCCTTCTGTCTGTGTCACTGTGTCACCCTGCGGGGGGAGGGACAGACTCATAGCTCCCTTCTGTCTGTGTCACTATGACACCCTGCGGGGGGAGGGACAGGCTCATAGCTCCCTTCTGTCTGTGTCACTGTGTCACCCTGCGGGGGGAGGGACAGACTCATAGCTCCCTTCTGTCTGTGTCACTGTGTCACCCTGCAGGGGAGGGACAGGCTCATAGCTCCCTTCTGTCTGTGTCACCCTGTGGGGGAGGGACAGACTCATAGCTCCCTTCTGTCTGTGTCACTGTGTCACCCTGCGGGGGGAGGGACAGGCACATAGCTCCCTTCTGTCTGTGTCACTGTGTCACCCTGCGGGGGGAGGGACAGTCTCATAGCTCCCTTCTGTCTGTGTCACTGTGTCACCCTGCGGGGGAGGGACAGACTCATAGCTCCCTTCTGTCTGTGTCACTGTGTCACCCTGCGGGGGGAGGGACAGACTCATAGCTCCCTTCTGTCTGTGTCACTGTGTCACCCTGCGGGGGAGGGACAGGCTCATAGCTCCCTTCTGTCTGTGTCACCCTGTGGGGGAGGGACAGACTCATAGCTCCCTTCTGTCTGTGTCACCCTGCGGGGGGAGGGACAGACTCATAGCTCCCTTATGTCTGTGTCACTGTGTCACCCTGCGGGGGGAGGGACAGGCTCATAGCTCCCTTCTGTCTGTGTCACTATGACACCCTGCGGGGGGGGGGACAGGCTCATAGCTCCCTTCTGTCTGTGTCACTGTGTCACCCTGTGGGGGGAGGGGCAGACACATAGCTCCCTTCTGTCTGTGTCACTGTGTCACCCTGCGGGGGGAGGGACAGGCTCATAGCTCCCTTCTGTCTGTGTCACTGTGTCACCCTGCGGGGGGAGGGACAGGCTCATAGCTCCCTTCTGTCTGTGTCACTGTGTCACTGTGCGGGGGGAGGGGCAGACACATAGCTCCCTTCTGTCTGTGTCACTGTGTCACCCTGCGGGGGGAGGGACAGACTCATAGCTCCCTTCTGTCTGTGTCACTGTGTCACCCTGCGGGGGGAGGGACAGGCTCATAGCTCCCTTCTGTCTGTGTCACTGTGTCACCCTGCGGGGGGAGGGACAGGCTCATAGCTCCCTTCTGTCTGTGTCACCATGCGGGGGGAGGGACAGATTCATAGCTCCCTTCTGTCTGTGTCACTGTGTCACCCTGCGGGGGGAGGGACAGGCTCATAGCTCCCTTCTGTCTGTCACTGTGTCACCCTGCGGGGGGAGGGACAGGCTCATAGCTCCCTTCTGTCTGTGTCACTGTGTCACCCTGCGGGGGGAGGGACAGACTCATAGCCCCCTTCTGTCTGTGTCACTGTGTCACCCTGCGGGGGGAGGGACAGGCTCATAGCTCCCTTCTGTCTGTGTCACTGTGTCACCCTGCGGGGGGAGGGACAGACTCATAGCTCCCTTCTGTCTGTGTCACTGTGTCACCCAGCGGGGGGAGGGACAAACTCATAGCTCCCTTCTGTCTGTGTCACTATGACACCCTGCGTGGGGAGGGACAGGCTCATAGCTCCCTTCTGTCTGTGTCACTATGACACCCTGCGGGGGGAGGGACAGGCTCATAGCTCCCTTCTGTCTGTGTCACTGTGTCACCCTGCGGGGGGAGGGACAGGCTCATAGCTCCCTTCTGTCTGTGTCACTATGACACCCTGTGGGGGGGGGGGGACAGGCTCATAGCTCCCTTCTGTCTGTGTCACTGTGTCACCCTGCGGGGGGAGGGACAGACTCATAGCTCCCTTCTGTCTGTGTCACTGTGTCACCCTGCGGGGGGAGGGACAGACTCATAGCTCCCTTCTGTCTGTGTCACCCTGCGGGGGGAGGGACAGACTCATAGCTCCCTTCTGTCTGTGTCACTGTGTCACCCTGCGGGGGGAGGAACAGGCTCATAGCTCCCTTCTGTCTGTGTCACTATGACACCCTGCGGGGGGGGGGGGACAGGCTCATAGCTCCCTTCTGTCTGTGTCACTGTGTCACCCTGCGGGGGGAGGGACAGACTCATAGCTCCCTTCTGTCTGTGTCACTGTTTCACCCTGCGGGGGGAGGGACAGACTCATAGCTCCCTTCTGTCTGTGTCACTGTGTCACCCTGCGGGGGAGGGACAGACTCATAGCTCCCTTCTGTCTGTGTCACCCTGCGGGGGGAGGGACAGACTCATAGCTCCCTTCTGTCTGTGTCACTGTGTCACCCTGCGGGGGGAGGGACAGTCTCATAGCTCCCTTCTGTCTGTCTGTGTCACCCTGCGGGGGGAGGGACAGTCTCATAGCTCCCTTTTGTCTGTGTCACCCTGCGGGGGGAGGGACAGACACATAGCTCCCTTCTGTCTGTGTCACCCTGTGGGGGGAGGGACAGTCTCATAGCTCCCTTCTGTCTGTGTCACTGTGTCACCCTGCGGGGGAGGGACAGACTCATAGCTCCCTTCTGTCTGTCTGTGTCACCCTGCGGGGGGAGGGACAGTCTCATAGCTCCCTTTTGTCTGTCTGTGTCACCCTGCGGGGGGAGGGACAGTCTCATAGCTCCCTTCTGTCTGTCTGTGTCACCCTGCGGGGGGAGGGACAGGCTCATAGCTCCCTTCTGTCTGTGTCACTGTGTCACCCTGCGGGGGAGGGACAGGCTCATAGCTCACTTCTGTCTGTGTCACTGTGTCACCCTGCGGGGGAGGGACAGACTCATAGCTCCCTTCTGTCTGTGTCACTGTGTCACCCTGCGGGGGGAGGGACAGGCTCATATCTCCCATCTGTCTGTGTCACTGTGTCACCCTGCGGGGGGAGGGACAGGCTCATAGCTCCCTTCTGTCTGTGTCACCCTGCGGGGGAGGGACAGTCTCATAGCTCCCTTCTGTCTGTGTCACTGAGTCACCCTGCGGGGGAGGGACAGACTCATAGCTCCCTTCTGTCTGTGTCACTGTGTCACCCTGTGGGGGGAGGGACAGGCTCATAGCTCCCTTCTGTCTGTGTCACTGTGTCACCCTGCGGGGGGAGGGACAGGCTCATAGCTCCCTTCTGTCTGTGTCACTGTGTCACCCTGCGGGGGGAGGGACAGACTCATAGCTCCCTTCTGTCTGTGTCACTGTGTCACCCTGCGGGGGAGGGACAGACTCATAGCTCCCTTCTGTCTGTGTCACTGTGTCACCCTGCGGGGGGAGGGACAGACTCATAGCTCCCTTCTGTCTGTGTCACTGTGTCACCCTGCGGGGGGAGGGACAGACTCATAGCTCCCTTCTGTCTGTGTCACTATGACACCCTGCGGGGGGAGGGACAGGCTCATAGCTCCCTTCTGTCTGTGTCACTGTGTCACCCTGCGGGGGGAGGGACAGACTCATAGCTCCCTTCTGTCTGTGTCACTGTGTCACCCTGCAGGGGAGGGACAGGCTCATAGCTCCCTTCTGTCTGTGTCACCCTGTGGGGGAGGGACAGACTCATAGCTCCCTTCTGTCTGTGTCACTGTGTCACCCTGCGGGGGGAGGGACAGGCACATAGCTCCCTTCTGTCTGTGTCACTGTGTCACCCTGCGGGGGGAGGGACAGTCTCATAGCTCCCTTCTGTCTGTGTCACTGTGTCACCCTGCGGGGGAGGGACAGACTCATAGCTCCCTTCTGTCTGTGTCACTGTGTCACCCTGCGGGGGGAGGGACAGACTCATAGCTCCCTTCTGTCTGTGTCACTGTGTCACCCTGCGGGGGAGGGACAGGCTCATAGCTCCCTTCTGTCTGTGTCACCCTGTGGGGGGAGGGACAGACTCATAGCTCCCTTCTGTCTGTGTCACCCTGCGGGGGGAGGGACAGACTCATAGCTCCCTTATGTCTGTGTCACTGTGTCACCCTGCGGGGGGAGGGACAGGCTCATAGCTCCCTTCTGTCTGTGTCACTATGACACCCTGCGGGGGGGGGGACAGGCTCATAGCTCCCTTCTGTCTGTGTCACTGTGTCACCCTGTGGGGGGAGGGGCAGACACATAGCTCCCTTCTGTCTGTGTCACTGTGTCACCCTGCGGGGGGAGGGACAGGCTCATAGCTCCCTTCTGTCTGTGTCACTGTGTCACTGTGCGGGGGGAGGGGCAGACACATAGCTCCCTTCTGTCTGTGTCACTGTGTCACCCTGCGGGGGGAGGGACAGACTCATAGCTCCCTTCTGTCTGTGTCACTGTGTCACCCTGCGGGGGGAGGGACAGGCTCATAGCTCCCTTCTGTCTGTGTCACTGTGTCACCCTGCGGGGGGAGGGACAGGCTCATAGCTCCCTTCTGTCTGTGTCACCATGCGGGGGGAGGGACAGATTCATAGCTCCCTTCTGTCTGTGTCACTGTGTCACCCTGCGGGGGGAGGGACAGGCTCATAGCTCCCTTCTGTCTGTCACTGTGTCACCCTGCGGGGGGAGGGACAGGCTCATAGCTCCCTTCTGTCTGTCACTGTGTCACCCTGCGGGGGGAGGGACAGGCTCATAGCTCCCTTCTGTCTGTGTCACTGTGTCACCCTGCGGGGGGAGGGACAGACTCATAGCTCCCTTCTGTCTGTGTCACTGTGTCACCCAGCGGGGGGAGGGACAAACTCATAGCTCCCTTCTGTCTGTGTCACTATGACACCCTGCGTGGGGAGGGACAGGCTCATAGCTCCCTTCTGTCTGTGTCACTATGACACCCTGCGGGGGGAGGGACAGGCTCATAGCTCCCTTCTGTCTGTGTCACTGTGTCACCCTGCGGGGGGAGGGACAGGCTCATAGCTCCCTTCTGTCTGTGTCACTATGACACCCTGCGGGGGGGGGGGGACAGGCTCATAGCTCCCTTCTGTCTGTGTCACTGTGTCACCCTGCGGGGGGAGGGACAGACTCATAGCTCCCTTCTGTCTGTGTCACTGTGTCACCCTGCGGGGGGAGGGACAGACTCATAGCTCCCTTCTGTCTGTGTCACCCTGCGGGGGGAGGGACAGACTCATAGCTCCCTTCTGTCTGTGTCACTGTGTCACCCTGCGGGGGGAGGAACAGGCTCATAGCTCCCTTCTGTCTGTGTCACTATGACACCCTGCGGGGGGGGGGGGACAGGCTCATAGCTCCCTTCTGTCTGTGTCACTGTGTCACCCTGCGGGGGGAGGGACAGACTCATAGCTCCCTTCTGTCTGTGTCACTGTTTCACCCTGCGGGGGGAGGGACAGACTCATAGCTCCCTTCTGTCTGTGTCACTGTGTCACCCTGCGGGGGGAGGGACAGACTCATAGCTCCCTTCTGTCTGTGTCACCCTGCGGGGGGAGGGACAGACTCATAGCTCCCTTCTGTCTGTGTCACTGTGTCACCCTGCGGGGGGAGGGACAGTCTCATAGCTCCCTTCTGTCTGTCTGTGTCACCCTGCGGGGGGAGGGACAGTCTCATAGCTCCCTTTTGTCTGTGTCACCCTGCGGGGGGAGGGACAGACACATAGCTCCCTTCTGTCTGTGTCACCCTGTGGGGGGAGGGACAGTCTCATAGCTCCCTTCTGTCTGTGTCACTGTGTCACCCTGCGGGGGAGGGACAGACTCATAGCTCCCTTCTGTCTGTCTGTGTCACCCTGCGGGGGGAGGGACAGTCTCATAGCTCCCTTTTGTCTGTCTGTGTCACCCTGCGGGGGGAGGGACAGTCTCATAGCTCCCTTCTGTCTGTCTGTGTCACCCTGCGGGGGGAGGGACAGGCTCATAGCTCCCTTCTGTCTGTGTCACCCTGTGGGGGAGGGACAGACTCATAGCTCCCTTCTGTCTGTGTCACTGTGTCACCCTGCGGGGGGAGGGACAGGCACATAGCTCCCTTCTGTCTGTGTCACTGTGTCACCCTGCGGGGGGAGGGACAGTCTCATAGCTCCCTTCTGTCTGTGTCACTGTGTCACCCTGCGGGGGAGGGACAGACTCATAGCTCCCTTCTGTCTGTGTCACTATGACACCCTGCGGGGGGAGGGACAGACTCATAGCTCCCTTCTGTCTGTGTCACCCTGTGGGGGGAGGGACAGACTCATAGCTCCCTTCTGTCTGTGTCACCCTGCGGGGGGAGGGACAGACTCATAGCTCCCTTATGTCTGTGTCACTGTGTCACCCTGCGGGGGGAGGGACAGGCTCATAGCTCCCTTCTGTCTGTGTCACTATGACACCCTGCGGGGGGGGGGACAGGCTCATAGCTCCCTTCTGTCTGTGTCACTGTGTCACCCTGTGGGGGGAGGGGCAGACACATAGCTCCCTTCTGTCTGTGTCACTGTGTCACCCTGCGGGGGGAGGGACAGGCTCATAGCTCCCTTCTGTCTGTGTCACTGTGTCACTGTGCGGGGGGAGGGGCAGACACATAGCTCCCTTCTGTCTGTGTCACTGTGTCACCCTGCGGGGGGAGGGACAGGCTCATAGCTCCCTTCTGTCTGTGTCACTGTGTCACCCTGCGGGGGGAGGGACAGGCTCATAGCTCCCTTCTGTCTGTGTCACCATGCGGGGGGAGGGACAGATTCATAGCTCCCTTCTGTCTGTGTCACTGTGTCACCCTGCGGGGGGAGGGACAGACTCATAGCTCCCTTCTGTCTGTGTCACTGTGTCACCCTGCGGGGGGAGGGACAGACTCATAGCTCCCTTCTGTCTGTCACTGTGTCACCCTGCGGGGGGAGGGACAGGCTCATAGCTCCCTTCTGTCTGTCACTGTGTCACCCTGCGGGGGGAGGGACAGGCTCATAGCTCCCTTCTGTCTGTGTCACTGTGTCACCCTGCGGGGGGAGGGACAGTCTCATAGCTCCCTTCTGTCTGTGTCACTATGACACCCTGCGGGGGGAGGGACAGGCTCATAGCTCCCTTCTGTCTGTGTCACTGTGTCACCCTGCGGGGGGAGGGACAGGCTCATAGCTCCCTTCTGTCTGTGTCACTATGACACCCTGCGGGGGGGGGGGACAGGCTCATAGCTCCCTTCTGTCTGTGTCACTGTGTCACCCTGCGGGGGGAGGGACAGACTCATAGCTCCCTTCTGTCTGTGTCACTGTGTCACCCTGCGGGGGGAGGGACAGACTCATAGCTCCCTTCTGTCTGTGTCACCCTGCGGGGGGAGGGACAGACTCATAGCTCCCTTCTGTCTGTGTCACTGTGTCACCCTGCGGGGGGAGGAACAGGCTCATAGCTCCCTTCTGTCTGTGTCACTATGACACCCTGCGGGGGGGGGGGACAGGCTCATAGCTCCCTTCTGTCTGTGTCACTGTGTCACCCTGCGGGGGGAGGGACAGACTCATAGCTCCCTTCTGTCTGTGTCACCCTGCGGGGGGAGGGACAGGCTCATAGCTCCCTTCTGTGTGTGTCACTGTGTCACCCTGCGGGGGAGGGACAGGCTCATAGCTCCCTTCTGTCTGTGTCACTGTTTCACCCTGCGGGGGGAGGGACAGACTCATAGCTCCCTTCTGTCTGTGTCACCCTGCGGGGGGAGGGACAGACTCATAGCTCCCTTCTGTCTGTGTCACTGTGTCACCCTGCGGGGGGAGGGACAGTCTCATAGCTCCCTTCTGTCTGTCTGTGTCACCCTGCGGGGGGAGGGACAGTCTCATAGCTCCCTTTTGTCTGTGTCACCCTGCGGGGGGAGGGACAGACACATAGCTCCCTTCTGTCTGTGTCACCCTGTGGGGGGAGGGACAGTCTCATAGCTCCCTTCTGTCTGTGTCACTGTGTCACCCTGCGGGGGAGGGACAGACTCATAGCTCCCTTCTGTCTGTCTGTGTCACCCTGCGGGGGGAGGGACAGTCTCATAGCTCCGTTTTGTCTGTCTGTGTCACCCTGCGGGGGGAGGGACAGTCTCATAGCTCCCTTCTGTCTGTCTGTGTCACCCTGCGGGGGAGGGACAGACTCATAGCCCCCTTCTGTCTGTCACTGTGTCACCCTGCGGGGGGAGGGACAGACACATAGCTCCCTTCTGTCTGTGTCACTGTGTCACCCTGCGGGGGAGGGACAGACTCATAGCTCCCTTCTGTCTGTCACTGTGTCACCCTGCGGGGGAGGGACAGACTCATAGCTCCCTTCTGTCTGTCACTGTGTCACCCTGCGGGGGAGGGACAGACTCATAGCCCCCTTCTGTCTGTCACTGTGTCACCCTGCGGGGGGAGGGACAGACTCATAGCTCCCTTCTGTCTGTGTCACTGTGTCACCCTGCGGGGTGAGGGACAGGCACATAGCTCCCTTCTGTCTGTGTCACTGTGTCACCCTGCGGGGGGAGGGACAGACTCATAGCTCCCTTCTGTCTGTCACTGTGTCACCCTGCGGGGGGAGGGACAGACTCATAGCTCCCTTCTGTCTGTGTCACTGTGTCACCCTGCGGGGGAGGGACAGACTCATAGCTCCCTTCTGTCTGTGTCACTGTGTCACCCTGCGGGGGGAGGGACCGTCTCATAGCTCCCTTCTGTCTGTGTCACTGTGTCACCCTGCGGGGGGAGGGACAGGCTCATAGCTCCCTTCTGTCTGTGTCACTGTGTCACCCTGCGGGGGGAGGGACAGACTCATAGCTCCCTTCTGTCTGTGTCACTGTGTCACCCTGCGGGGGGAGGGACAGACTCATAGCTCCCTTCTGTCTGTGTCACTGTGTCACCCTGCGGGGGGAGGGACAGGCTCATAGCTCCCTTCTGTCTGTGTCACTGTGTCACCCTGCGGGGGGAGGGACAGACTCATAGCTCCCTTCTGTCTGTGTCCACTGTGTCACCCTGCGGGGGGAGGGACAGACTCATAGCTCCCTTCTGTCTGTGTCACTGTGTCACCCTGCGGGGGGAGGGACAGACTCATAGCTCCCTTCTGTCTGTGTCACTGTGTCACCCTGCGGGGGGAGGGACAGTCTCATAGCTCCCTTCTGTCTGTGTCACTGTGTCACCCTGCGGGGGGAGGGACAGGCTCATAGCTCCCTTCTGTCTGTGTCACTGTGTCACCCTGCGGGGGGAGGGACAGGCTCATAGCTCCCTTCTGTCTGTGTCACTGTGTCACCCTGCGGGGGGAGGGACAAGCTCATAGCTCCCTCCTGTGTCACTGTGTCACCCTGCGGGGGGAGGGACAGGCTCATAGCTCCCTTCTGTCTGTGTCACTGTGTCACCCTGCGGGGGGAGGGACAGTCTCATAGCTCCCTTCTGTCTGTGTCACTGTGTCACCCTGCGGGGGGAGGGACAGACTCATAGCTCCCTTCTGTCTGTGTCACTATGACACCCTGCGGGGGAGGGACAGGCTCATAGCTCCCTTCTGTCTGTGTCACTGTGTCACCCTGCGGGGGGAGGGACAGACTCATAGCTCCCTTCTGTCTGTGTCACTGTGTCACCCTGCGGGGGAGGGACAGACTCATAGCTCCCTTCTGTCTGTGTCACTGTGTCACCCTGCGGGGGGAGGGACAGACTCATAGCTCCCTTCTGTCTGTGTCACTGTGTCACCCTGCGGGGGGAGGGACAGACTCATAGCTCCCTTCTGTCTGCGCCACTGTGTCACCCTGCGGGGGGAGGGACAGACTCATAGCTCCCTTCTGTCTGTGTCACTGTGTCACCCTGCGGGGGGAGGGACAGTCTCACAGCTCCCTTCTGTCTGTGTCACTGTGTCACCCTGTGGGGGGAGGGACAGGCTCATAGCTCCCTTCTGTCTGTGTCACTGTGTCACCCTGCGGGGGGAGGGACAGTCTCACAGCTCCCTTCTGTCTGTGTCACTGTGTCACCCTGCGGGGGAGGGACAGACTCATAGCTCCCTTCTGTCTGTGTCACCCTGCGGGGGGGAGGGACAGGCTCATAGCTCCCTCCTGTGTCACTGTGTCACCCTGCGGGGGGAGGGACAGGCTCATAGCTCCCTTCTGTCTGTGTCACTGTGTCACCCTGCGGGGGGAGGGAAAGGCTCATAGTTCCCTTCTGTCTGTGTCACTGTGTCACCCTGCGGGGGAGGGACAGACTCATAGCTCCCTTCTGTCTGTGTCACTGTGTCACCCTGCGGGGGGAGGGACAGACTCATAGCTCCCTTCTGTCTGTGTCACTGTGTCACCCTGCGGGGGGAGGGACAGGCTCATAGCTCCCGTCTGTGTCACTGTGTCACCCTGCGGGGGAGGGACAGGCTCATAGCTCCCTTCTGTCTGTGTCTGTGTCACCCTGCGGGGGAGGGACAGGCTCATAGCTCCCTTCTGTCTGTGTCACTGTGTCACCCTGCGGGGGGAGGGACAGACTCATAGCTCCCTTCTGTCTGTGTCACTGTGTCACCCTGCGGGGGGAGGGACAGGCACATAGCTCCCTTCTGTCTGTGTCTGTGTCACCCTGCGGGGGGAGGGACAGGCTCATAGCTCCCTTCTGTCTGTGTCACTGTGTCACCCTGCGGGGGGAGGGACAGGCTCATAGCTCCCTTCTGTCTGTGTCACTGTGTCACCCTGCGGGGGGAGGGACAGACTCATAGCTCCCTTCTGTCTGTGTCACTGTGTCACCCTGCGGGGGGAGGGACAGGCACATAGCTCCCTTCTGTCTGTGTCACTGTGTCACCCTGCGGGGGGAGGGACAGGCACATAGCTCCCTTCTGTCTGTGTCACTGTGTCACCCTGCGGGGGGAGGGACAGGCTCATAGCTCCCTTCTGTCTGTGTCACTGTGTCACCCTGCGGGGGGAGGGACAGGCTCATAGCTCCCTTCTGTCTGTGTCACTGTGTCACCCTGCGGGGGGAGGGACAGACTCATAGCTCCCTTCTGTCTGTGTCACTGTGTCACCCTGTGGGGGGAGGGACAGGCTCATAGCTCCCTTCTGTCTGTCACTGTGTCACCCTGCGGGGGAGGGACAGGCTCATAGCTCCCTTCTGTCTGTGTCACTGTGTCACCGTGCGGGGGGAGGGACAGGCTCATAGCTCCCTTCTGTCTGTGTCACTGTGTCACCCTGCGGGGGGAAGGACAGACTCATAGCTCCCTTCTGTCTGTGTCACTGTGTCACCCTGCGGGGGGAGGGACAGACTCATAGCTCCCTTCTGTCTGTCACTGTGTCACCCTGCGGGGGGAGGGACAGACTCATAGCTCCCTTCTGTCTGTGTCACTGTGTCACCCTGCGGGGGGAGGGACAGGCTCATAGCTCCCTTCTGTCTGTGTCACTGTGTCACCCTGCGGGGGACAGTCTCATAGCTCCCCTCTGTCTGTGTCACTGTGTCACCCTGCGGGGGGAGGGACAGGCTCATAGCTCCCTTCTGTCTGTGTCACTGTGTCACCCTGCGGGGGACAGACTCATAGCTCCCTTCTGTCTGTGTCACTGTGTCACCCTGCGGGGGGAGGGACAGGCTCATAGCTCCCTTCTGTCTGTGTCACTGTGTCACCCTGCGGGGGACAGTCTCATAGCTCCCTTCTGTCTGTGTCACTGTGTCACCCTGCGGGGGGAGGGACAGACTCATAGCTCCCTTCTGTCTGTGTCACTGTGTCACCCTGCGGGGGGAGGGACAGGCTCATAGCTCCCTTCTGTCTGTGTCACTGTGTCACCCTGCGGGGGAGGGACAGACTCATAGCTCCCTTCTGTCTGTGTCACTGTGTCACCCTGCGGGGGGAGGGACAGGCTCATAGCTCCCTTCTGTCTGTGTCACTGTGTCACCCTGCGGGGGGGAGGAACAGGCTCATAGCTCCCTTCTGTCT
Source organism: Ascaphus truei (assembly GCF_040206685.1). Classification (NCBI taxonomy): domain Eukaryota; kingdom Metazoa; phylum Chordata; class Amphibia; order Anura; family Ascaphidae; genus Ascaphus; species Ascaphus truei. The sequence goes on from NW_027457037.1 coordinate 79,057, forward strand.
GTGTCACTGTGTCACCCTGCGGGGGGAGGGACAGACTCATAGCTCCCTTCTGTCTGTGTCACTGTGTCACCCTGCGGGGGAGGGACAGGCTCATAGCTCCTTCTGTCTGTGTCACTGTGTCAACCTGCGGGGGGAGGGACAGGCTCATAGCTCCCTTCTGTCTGTGTCACTGTGTCACCCTGCGGGGGGAGGGACAGACTCATAGCTCCCTTCTGTCTGTGTCACTGTGTCACCCTGCGGGGGGAGGGACAGTCTCATAGCTCCCTTCTGTCTGTGTCACTGTGTCACCCTGCGGGGGAGGGACAGACTCATAGCTCCCTTCTGTCTGTGTCACTGTGTCACCCTGCGTGGGGAGGGACAGGCTCATAGCTCCCTTCTGTCTGTGTCACTGTGTCACCCTGTGGGGGGAGGGACAGACACATAGCTCCCTTCTGTCTGTGTCACTGTGTCACCCTGCGGGGGGAGGGACAGGCTCATAGCTCCCTTCTGTCTGTGTCATTGTGTCACCCTGCGGGGGGAGGAACAGGCTCATAGCTCTCTTCTGTCTGTGTCACTGTGTCACCCTGCGGGGGGAGGGACAGGCTCATAGCTCCCTTCTGTCTGTGTCACCCTGCGGGGGAGGGACAGACTCATAGCTCCCTTCTGTCTGTGTCACTGTGTCACCCTGCGGGGGGAGGGACAGGCTCATAGCTCCCTTCTGTCTGTCTGTGTCACCCTGCGGGGGGAGGGACAGTCTCATAGCTCCCTTCTGTCTGTGTCACTGTGTCACCCTGCGGGGGGAGGGACAGGCTCATAGCTCCCTTCTGTCTGTGTCACTGTGTCACCCTGCGGGGGGAGGGACAGGCTCATAGCTCCCTTCTGTCTGTCTGTGTCACCCTGCGGGGGGAGGGACAGTCTCATAGCTCCCTTCTGTCTGTGTCACTGTGTCACCCTGCGGGGGGAGGGACAGGCTCATAGCTCCCTTCTGTCTGTCTGTGTCACCCTGCGGGGGGAGGGACAGTCTCATAGCTCCCTTCTGTCTGTGTCACTGTGTCACCCTGCGGGGGGAGGGACAGGCTCATAGCTCCCTTCTGTCTGTGTCATTGTGTCACCCTGCGGGGGGAGGAACAGGCTCATAGCTCCCTTCTGTCTGTGTCACTGTGTCACCCTGCGGGGGAGGGACAGACTCATAGCTCCCTTCTGTCTGTGTCTCTGTGTCACCCTGCGGGGGGAGGGACAGACTCATAGCTCCCTTCTGTCTGTGTCACTGTGTCACCCTGCGGGGGGAGGGACAGGCTCATAGCTCCCTTCTGTCTGTGTCACTATCACACCCTGCGGGGGAGGGACAGGCTCATAGCTCCCTTCTGTCTGTGTCACTGTGTCACCCTGCGGGGGGAGGGACAGGCTCATAGCTCCCTTCTGTCTGTCTGTGTCACCCTGCGGGGGGAGGGACAGGCTCATAGCTCCCTTCTGTCTGTGTCACTATCACACCCTGCGGGGGGAGGGACAGGCTCATAGCTCCCTTCTGTCTGTGTCACTGTGTCACCCTGCGGGGGGAGGGACAGTCTCATAGCTCCCTTCTGTCTGTGTCACTATGTCACCCTGCGGGGGAGGGACAGGCTCATTGCTCCCTTCTGTCTGTGTCACTGTGTCACCCTGCGGGGGGAGGGACAGGCTCATAGCTCCCTTCTGTCTGTGTCACTGTGTCACCCTGCGGGGGAGGGACAGACTCATAGCTCCCTTCTGTCTGTGTCACTGTGTCACCCTGCGGTGGGAGGGACAGACTCATAGCTCCCTTCTGTCTGTGTCACTGTGTCACCCTGCGGGGGGGGAGGGACAGGCTCATAGCTCCCTTCTGTCTGTGTCACTGTGTCAACCTGCGGGGGGAGGGACAGTCTCATAGCTCCCTTCTGTCTGTGTCACTGTGTCACCCTGCGGGGGGAGGGACAGACTCATAGCTCCCTTCTGTCTGTGTCACTGTGTCACCCTGCGGGGGGAGGGACAGTCTCATAGCTCCCTTCTGTCTGTGTCACTGTGTCACCCTGCGGGGGAGGGACAGGCACATAGCTCCCTTCTGTCTGTGTCACTGTGTCACCCTGCGGGGGGAGGGACAGGCTCATAGCTCCCTTCTGTCTGTGTCACTGTGTCACCCTGCGGGGGAGGGACAGGCTCAAAGCTCCCTTCTGTCTGTGTCACTGTGTCACCCTGCGGGGGGAGGGACAGACTCATAGCTCCCTTCTGTCTGTGTCACTGTGTCACCCTGTGGGGGGAGGGACAGGCTCATAGCTCCCTTCTGTCTGTCACTGTGTCACCCTGCGGGGGAGGGACAGGCTCATAGCTCCCTTCTGTCTGTGTCACTGTGTCACCGTGCGGGGGGAGGGACAGGCTCATAGCTCCCTTCTGTCTGTGTCACTGTGTCACCCTGCGGGGGGAAGGACAGACTCATAGCTCCCTTCTGTCTGTGTCACTGTGTCACCCTGCGGGGGGAGGGACAGACTCATAGCTCCCTTCTGTCTGTCACTGTGTCACCCTGCGGGGGGAGGGACAGACTCATAGCTCCCTTCTGTCTGTGTCACTGTGTCACCCTGCGGGGGGAGGGACAGGCTCATAGCTCCCTTCTGTCTGTGTCACTGTGTCACCCTGCGGGGGACAGTCTCATAGCTCCCCTCTGTCTGTGTCACTGTGTCACCCTGCGGGGGAGGGACAGGCTCATAGCTCCCTTCTGTCTGTGTCACTGTGTCACCCTGCGGGGGACAGACTCATAGCTCCCTTCTGTCTGTGTCACTGTGTCACCCTGCGGGGGGAGGGACAGGCTCATAGCTCCCTTCTGTCTGTGTCACTGTGTCACCCTGCGGGGGACAGTCTCATAGCTCCCTTCTGTCTGTGTCACTGTGTCACCCTGCGGGGGGAGGGACAGACTCATAGCTCCCTTCTGTCTGTGTCACTGTGTCACCCTGCGGGGGGAGGGACAGGCTCATAGCTCCCTTCTGTCTGTGTCACTGTGTCACCCTACGGGGGAGGGACAGACTCATAGCTCCCTTCTGTCTGTGTCACTGTGTCACCCTGCGGGGGAGGGACAGGCTCATAGCTCCTTCTGTCTGTGTCACTGTGTCAACCTGCGGGGGGAGGGACAGGCTCATAGCTCCCTTCTGTCTGTGTCACTGTGTCACCCTGCGGGGGGAGGGACAGACTCATAGCTCCCTTCTGTCTGTGTCACTGTGTCACCCTGCGGGGGGAGGGACAGTCTCATAGCTCCCTTCTGTCTGTGTCACTGTGTCACCCTGCGGGGGGAGGGACAGGCTCATAGCTCCCTTCTGTCTGTGTCACTGTGTCACCCTGCGGGGGAGGGACAGACTCATAGCTCCCTTCTGTCTGTGTCACTGTGTCAACCTGCGGGGGAGGGACAGGCTCATAGCTCCCTTCTGTCTGTGTCACTGTGTCACCCTGCGGGGGAGGGACAGACTCATAGCTCCCTTCTGTCTGTGTCACTGTGTCACCCTGCGGGGGGAGGGACAGGCTCATAGCTCCCTTCTGTCTGTGTCACTGTGTCACCCTGCGGGGGAGGGACAGACTCATAGCTCCCTTCTGTCTGTGTCACTGTGTCACCCTGCGTGGGGAGGGACAGGCTCATAGCTCCCTTCTGTCTGTGTCACTGTGTCACCCTGTGGGGGGAGGGACAGACACATAGCTCCCTTCTGTCTGTGTCACTGTGTCACCCTGCGGGGGGAGGGACAGGCTCATAGCTCCCTTCTGTCTGTGTCATTGTGTCACCCTGCGGGGGGAGGAACAGGCTCATAGCTCCCTTCTGTCTGTGTCACTGTGTCACCCTGCGGAGGGAGGGACAGGCTCATAGCTCCCTTCTGTCTGTGTCACTGTGTCACCCTGCGGGGGGAGGGACAGGCTCATAGCTCCCTTCTGTCTGTGTCACTGTGTCACCCTGCGGGGGAGGGACAGGCTCATAGCTCCCTTCTGTCTGTGTCACTATCACACCCTGCGGGGGAGGGACAGGCTCATAGCTCCCTTCTGTCTGTGTCACTGTGTCACCCTGCGGGGGGAGGGACAGGCTCATAGCTCCCTTCTGTCTGTCTGTGTCACCCTGCGGGGGGAGGGACAGTCTCATAGCTCCCTTCTGTCTGTGTCACTGTGTCACCCTGCGGGGGGAGGGACAGGCTCATAGCTCCCTTCTGTCTGTGTCATTGTGTCACCCTGCGGGGGGAGGAACAGGCTCATAGCTCCCTTCTGTCTGTGTCACTGTGTCACCCTGCGGGGGGAGGGACAGGCTCATAGCTCCCTTCTGTCTGTGTCACTGTGTCACCCTGCAGGGGGAGGGACAGGCTCATAGCTCCCTTCTGTCTGTGTCACTATCACACCCTGCGGGGGGAGGGACAGGCTCATAGCTCCCTTCTGTCTGTCTGTGTCACCCTGCGGGGGGAGGGACAGGCTCATAGCTCCCTTCTGTCTGTGTCACTATCACACCCTGCGGGGGGAGGGACAGGCTCATAGCTCCCTTCTGTCTGTGTCACTGTGTCACCCTGCGGGGGGAGGGACAGTCTCATAGCTCCCTTCTGTCTGTGTCACTGTGTCACCCTGCGGGGGGAGGGACAGTCTCATAGCTCCCTTCTGTCTGTGTCACTATGTCACCCTGCGGGGGAGGGACAGGCTCATAGCTCCCTTCTGTCTGTGTCACTGTGTCACCCTGCGGGGGGAGGGACAGGCTCATAGCTCCCTTCTGTCTGTGTCACTATCACACCCTGCGGGGGGAGGGACAGGCTCATAGCTCCCTTCTGTCTGTCTGTGTCACCCTGCGGGGGGAGGGACAGGCTCATAGCTCCCTTCTGTCTGTGTCACTATCACACCCTGCGGGGGGAGGGACAGGCTCATAGCTCCCTTCTGTCTGTGTCACTGTGTCACCCTGCGGGGGGAGGGACAGTCTCATAGCTCCCTTCTGTCTGTGTCACTGTGTCACCCTGCGGGGGGAGGGACAGTCTCATAGCTCCCTTCTGTCTGTGTCACTATGTCACCCTGCGGGGGGAGGGACAGTCTCATAGCTCCCTTCTGTCTGTGTCACTGAGTCACCCTGCGGGGGGAGGGACAGTCTCATAGCTCCCTTCTGTCTGTGTCACTGAGTCACCCTGCGGGGGGAGGGACAGGCTCATAGCTCCCTTCTGTCTGTGTCACTATGTCACCCTGCGGGGGAGGGACAGGCTCATTGCTCCCTTCTGTCTGTGTCACTGTGTCACCCTGCGGGGGGAGGGACAGGCTCATAGCTCCCTTCTGTCTGTGTCACTGTGTCACCCTGCGGGGGGAGGGACAGTCTCATAGCTCCCTTCTGTCTGTGTCACTATGACACCCTGCGGGGGGAGGGACAGGCTCATAGCTCCCTTCTGTCTGTGTCACTGTGTCACCCTGCGGGGGAGGGACAGACTCATAGCTCCCTTCTGTCTGTGTCACTGTGTCACCCTGCGGGGGGAGGGACAGACTCATAGCTCCCTTCTGTCTGTGTCACTGTGTCACCCTGCGGGGGGAGGGACAGACTCATAGCTCCCTTCTGTCTGTGTCACTGTGTCACCCTGCGGGGGGGGAGGGACAGGCTCATAGCTCCCTTCTGTCTGTGTCACTGTGTCAACCTGCGGGGGGAGGGACAGTCTCATAGCTCCCTTCTGTCTGTGTCACTGTGTCACCCTGCGGGGGGAGGGACAGTCTCATAGCTCCCTTCTGTCTGTGTCACTGTGTCACCCTGCGGGGGAGGGACAGGCACATAGCTCCCTTCTGTCTCTGTCACTGTGTCACCCTGCGGGGGAGGGACAGGCTCAAAGCTCCCTTCTGTCTGTGTCACTGTGTCACCCTGCGGGGGGAGGGACAGACTCATAGCTCCCTTCTGTCTGTGTCACTGTCACCCTGCGGGGGAGGGACAGACTCATAGCTCCCTTCTGTCTGTGTCACTGTGTCACCCTGCGGGGGGAGGGACAGACTCATAGCTCCCTTCTGTCTGTGTCACTGTGTCACCCTGCGGTGGAGGGACAGACTCATAGCTCCCTTCTGTCTGTGTCACTGTGTCACCCTGCGGGGGGAGGGACAGGCTCATAGCTCCCTTCTGTCTGTGTCACTGTGTCACCCTGCGGGGGGAGGGACAGACTCATAGCTCCCTTCTGTCTGTGTCACTGTGTCACCCTGCGGGGGAGGGACAGACTCATAGCTCCCTTCTGTCTGTGTCACTGTGTCACCCTGAGGGGGAGGGACAGACTCATAGCTCCCTTCTGTCTGTGTCACTGTGTCACCCTGCGGGGGGAGGGACAGGCTCATAGCTCCCTTCTGTCTGTGTCACTGTGTCACCCTGTGGGGGAGGGACAGGCTCATAGCTCCCTTCTGTGTGTGTCACTGTGTCACCCTGCGGGGGGAGGGACAGACTCATAGCTCCCTTCTGTCTGTGTCACTGTGTCACCCTGCGGGGGAGGGACAGACTCATAGCTCCCTTCTGTCTGTGTCACTGTGTCACCCTGCGGGGGGAGGGACAGGCACATAGCTCCCTTCTGTCTGTGTCTGTGTCACCCTGCGGGGGGAGGGACAGGCTCATAGCTCCCTTCTGTGTGTGTCACTGTGTCACCCTGCGGGGGGAGGGACAGACTCATAGCTCCCTTCTGTCTGTGTCACTGTGTCACCCTGCGGGGGAGGGACAGACTCATAGCTCCCTTCTGTCTGTGTCACTGTGTCACCCTGCGGGGGGAGGGACAGGCACATAGCTCCCTTCTGTCTGTGTCTGTGTCACCCTGCGGGGGAGGGACAGGCTCATAGCTCCCTTCTGTCTGTGTCACTGTGTCACCCTGCGGGGGGAGGGACAGACTCATAGCTCCCTTCTGTCTGACACTGTGTCACCCTGCGGGGGGAGGGACAGACTCATAGCTCCCTTCTGTCTGTGTCACTGTGTCACCCTGCGGGGGGAGGGACAGTCTCATAGCTCCCTTCTGTCTGTGTCACTGAGTCACCCTGCGGGGGGAGGGACAGGCTCATAGCTCCCTTCTGTCTGTGTCACTATGTCACCCTGCGGGGGAGGGACAGGCTCATTGCTCCCTTCTGTCTGTGTCACTGTGTCACCCTGCGGGGGGAGGGACAGGCTCATAGCTCCCTTCTGTCTGTGTCACTGTGTCACCCTGCGGGGGAGGGACAGACTCATAGCTCCCTTCTGTCTGTGTCACTGTGTCACCCTGCGGGGGGAGGGACAGACTCATAGCTCCCTTCTGTCTGTGTCACTGTGTCACCCTGCGGGGGGAGGGACAGACTCATAGCTCCCTTCTGTCTGTGTCACTGTGTCACCCTGCGGGGGGGGAGGGACAGGCTCACAGCTCCCTTCTGTCTGTGTCACTGTGTCAACCTGCGGGGGGAGGGACAGTCTCATAGCTCCCTTCTGTCTGTGTCACTGTGTCACCCTGCGGGGGGAGGGACAGTCTCATAGCTCCCTTCTGTCTGTGTCACTGTGTCACCCTGCGGGGGAGGGACAGGCACATAGCTCCCTTCTGTCTCTGTCACTGTGTCACCCTGCGGGGGAGGGACAGGCTCAAAGCTCCCTTCTGTCTGTGTCACTGTGTCACCCTGCGGGGGGAGGGACAGACTCATAGCTCCCTTCTGTCTGTGTCACTGTCACCCTGCGGGGGAGGGACAGACTCATAGCTCCCTTCTGTCTGTGTCACTGTGTCACCCTGCGGGGGGAGGGACAGACTCATAGCTCCCTTCTGTCTGTGTCACTGTGTCACCCTGCGGTGGAGGGACAGACTCATAGCTCCCTTCTGTCTGTGTCACTGTGTCACCCTGCGGGGGGAGGGACAGGCTCATAGCTCCCTTCTGTCTGTGTCACTGTGTCACCCTGCGGGGGGAGGGACAGACTCATAGCTCCCTTCTGTCTGTGTCACTGTGTCACCCTGCGGGGGAGGGACAGACTCATAGCTCCCTTCTGTCTGTGTCACTGTGTCACCCTGCGGGGGAGGGACAGACTCATAGCTCCCTTCTGTCTGTGTCACTGTGTCACCCTGCGGGGGGAGGGACAGGCTCATAGCTCCCTTCTGTCTGTGTCACTGTGTCACCCTGTGGGGGAGGGACAGGCTCATAGCTCCCTTCTGTGTGTGTCACTGTGTCACCCTGCGGGGGGAGGGACAGACTCATAGCTCCCTTCTGTCTGTGTCACTGTGTCACCCTGCGGGGGAGGGACAGACTCATAGCTCCCTTCTGTCTGTGTCACTGTGTCACCCTGCGGGGGGAGGGACAGGCACATAGCTCCCTTCTGTCTGTGTCTGTGTCACCCTGCGGGGGGAGGGACAGGCTCATAGCTCCCTTCTGTGTGTGTCACTGTGTCACCCTGCGGGGGGAGGGACAGACTCATAGCTCCCTTCTGTCTGTGTCACTGTGTCACCCTGCGGGGGAGGGACAGACTCATAGCTCCCTTCTGTCTGTGTCACTGTGTCACCCTGCGGGGGGAGGGACAGGCTCATAGCTCCCTTCTGTCTGTGTCACTGTGTCACCCTGCGGGGGGAGGGACAGGCTCATAGCTCCCTTCTGTCTGTGTCACTGTGTCACCCTGCGGGGGGAGGGACAGGCACATAGCTCCCTTCTGTCTGTGTCACTGTGTCACCCTGCGGGGGGAGGGACAGACTCATAGCTCCCTTCTGTCTGTCACTGTGTCACCCTGCGGGGGGAGGGACAGACTCATAGCTCCCTTCTGTCTGTGTCACTGTGTCACCCTGCGGGGTGAGGGACAGACTCATAGCTCCCTTCTGTCTGTGTCACTGTGTCACCCTGCGGGGGGAGGGACAGACTCATAGCTCCCTTCTGTCTGTGTCACTGTGTCACCCTGCGGGGGGAGGGACAGGCTCATAGCTCCCTTCTGTCTGTGTCACTGTGTCACCCTGCGGGGGGAGGGACAGGCTCATAGCTCCCTTCTGTCTGTGTCACTGTCACCCTGCGGGGGGAGGGACAGACTCATAGCTCCCTTCTGTCTGTGTCACCCTGAGGGGGGAGGGACAGGCTCATAGCTCCCTTCTGTCTGTGTCACTGTGTCACCCTGCGGGGGGAGGGACAGACTCATAGCTCCCTTCTGTCTGTGTCACTGTGTCACCCTGCGGGGGGAGGGACAGACTCATAGCTCCCTTCTGTCTGTGTCACTATGACACCCTGCGGGGGGAGGGACAGGCACATAGCTCCCTTCTGTCTGTGTCACTGTGTCACCCTGCGGGGGGAGGGACAGACTCATAGCTCCCTTCTGTCTGTGTCACTATGACACCCTGCGGGGGGAGGGACAGGCACATAGCTCCCTTCTGTCTGTGTCACTGTGTCACCCTGCGGGGGAGGGACAGACTCATAGCTCCCTTCTGTCTGTGTCACTGTGTCACCCTGTGGGGGAGGGACAGGCTCATAGCTCCCGTCTGTGTCACTGTGTCACCCTGCGGGGGGAGGGACAGACTCATAGCTCCCTTCTGTCTGTGTCTCTGTGTCACCCTGCGGGGGGAGGGACAGACTCATAGCTCCCTTCTGTCTGTGTCACTGTGTCACCCTGCGGGGGGAGGGACAGGCTCATAGCTCCCTTCTGTCTGTGTCACCCTGCGGGGGGAGGGACAGTCTCATAGCTCCCTTCTGTCTGTGTCACTGTGTCACCCTGTGGGGGAGGGACAGGCTCATAGCTCCCGTCTGTGTCACTGTGTCACCCTGCGGGGGGAGGGACAGGCTCATAGCTCCCTTCTGTCTGTGTCACTGTGTCACCCTGCGGGGGGAGGGACAGGCTCATAGCTCCCTTCTGTCTGTGTCACTGTGTCACCCTGCGGGGGGAGGGACAGGCTCATAGCTCCCTTCTGTCTGTGTCACTGTGTCACCCTGCGGGGGGAGGGACAGTCTCATAGCTCCCTTCTGTCTGTGTCACTGTGTCACCCTGCGGGGGAGGGACAGTCTCATAGCTCCCTTCTGTCTGTGTCACTGTGTCACCCTGCAGGGGGAGGGACAGTCTCATAGCTCCCTTCTGTCTGTGTCACCCTGCGGGGGAGGGACAGGCTCATAGCTCCCTTCTGTCTGTGTCACTGTGTCACCCTGCGGGGGAGGGACAGGCTCATAGCTCCCTTCTGTCTGTGTCACTGTGTCACCCTGCAGGGGGAGGGACAGACTCATAGCTCCCTTCTGTCTGTGTCACTGTGTCACCCTGCGGGGGGAGGGACAGGCACATAGCTCCCTTCTGTCTGTGTCACTGTGTCACCCTGCGGGGGGAGGGACAGACTCATAGCTCCCTTCTGTCTGTGTCACCCTGCGGGGGAGGGACAGGCTCATAGCTCCCTTCTGTCTGTGTCACTGTGTCACCATGTGGGGGAGGGACAGACTCATAGCTCCCTTCTGTCTGTGTCACTGTGTCACCCTGCGGGGGAGGGACAGACTCATAGCTCCCTTCTGTCTGTGTCACTGTGTCACCCTGCGGGGGAGGGACAGGCTCATAGCTCCCTTCTGTCTGTGTCACTGTGTCACCATGTGGGGGAGGGACAGACTCATAGCTCCCTTCTGTCTGTGTCACTGTGTCACCCTGCGGGGGAGGGACAGACTCATAGCTCCCTTCTGTCTGTGTCACTGTGTCACCCTGCGGGGGAGGGACAGGCTCATAGCTCCCTTCTGTCTGTGTCACTGTGTCACCCTGTGGGGGAGGGACAGGCTCATAGCTCCCTCCTGTCTGTGTCACTGTGTCACCCTGCGGGGGAGGGACAGGCTCATAGCTCCCTTCTGTCTGTGTCACTGTGTCACCCTGCGGGGGGAGGGACAGACTCATAGCTCCCTTCTGTCTGTGTCACTGTGTCACCCTGCGGGGAAGGGACAGACTCATAGCTCCCTTCTGTCTGTGTCACTGTGTCACCCTGCGGGGGAGGGACAGTCTCATAGCTCCCTTCTGTCTGTGTCTGTGTCACCCTGCGGGGGGAGGGACAGGCTCATAGCTCCCTTCTGTCTGTGTCACTGTGTCACGCTGCGGGGGGAGGGACAGACTCATAGCTCCCTTCTGTCTGTGTCACTGTGTCACCCTGCGGGGGGAGGGATAGACTCATAGCTCCCTTCTGTCTGTGTCACTGTGTCACCCTGCGGGGGGAGGGACAGGCTCATAGCTCCCTTCTGTCTGTGTCACTGTGTCACCCTGCGGGGGGAGGGACAGGCTCATAGCTCCCTTCTGTCTGTGTCACTGTGTCACCCTGCGGGGGGAGGGACAGGCTCATAGCTCCCTTCTGTCTGTGTCACTGTGTCAACCTGCGGGGGGAGGGACAGGCTCATAGCTCCCTTCTGTCTGTGTCACTGTGTCACCCTGCGGGGGGAGGGACAGGCTCATAGCTCCCTTCTGTCTGTGTCACTGTGTCACCCTGCGGGGGGAGGGACAGGCTCATAGCTCCCTTCTGTCTGTGTCACTGTGTCACCCTGCGGGGGGGAGGGACAGGCTCATAGCTCCCTTCTGTCTGTGTCACTGTGTCACCCTGCGGGGGAGGGAGAGACTCATAGCTCCCTTCTGTCTGTGTCACTGTGTCACCCTGCGGGGGAGGGACAGACTCATAGCACCCTTCTGTCTGTGTCACTGTGTCACCCTGCGGGGGAGGGACAGGCTCATAGCTCCCTTCTGTCTGTGTCACTGTGTCACCCTGCGGGGAAGGGACAGGCTCATAGCTCCCTTCTGTCTGTGTCACCCTGCGGGGGAGGGACAGACTCATAGCTCCCTTCTGTCTGTCACTGTGTCACCCTGCGGGGGAGGGACAGACTCATAGCTCCCTTCTGTCTGTGTCACTGTGTCACCCTGCGGGGGGAGGGACAGTCTCATAGCTCCCTTCTGTCTGTGTCACTGTGTCACCCTGCGGGGGGAGGGACAGGCTCATAGCTCCCTTCTGTCTGTCATTGTGTCACCCTGCGGGGGAGGGACAGGCTCATAGCTCCCTTCTGTCTGTGTCACTGTGTCACCCTGCGGGGGAGGGACAGGCTCATAGCTCCCTTCTGTCTGTGTCACTGTGTCACCCTGCGGGGGAGGGACAGTCTCATAGCTCCCTTCTGTCTGTGTCACCCTGCGGGGGAGGGACAGGCTCATAGCTCCCTTCTGTCTGTGTCACTGTGTCACCCTGCGGGGGAGGGACAGGCTCATAGCTCCCTTCTGCCTGTGTCACTGTGTCACCCTGCAGGGGAGGGACAGGCTCATAGCTCCCTTCTGTCTGTGTCACTGTGTCACCCTGCGGGGGGAGGGACAGGCTCATAGCTCCCTTCTGTCTGTGTCACTGTGTCACCCTGCGGGGGGAGGGACAGGCTCATAGCTCCCTTCTGTCTGTGTCACTGTGTCACCCTGCGGGGAAGGGACAGGCTCATAGCTCCCTTCTGTCTGTGTCACTGTGTCACCCTGCGGGGGGAGGGACAGACTCATAGCTCCCTTCTGTCTGTGTCACTGTGTCACCCTGCGGGGGGAGGGACAGACTCATAGCTCCCTTCTGTCTGTGTCACTGTGTCACCCTGCGGGGGGAGGGACAGACTCATAGCTCCCTTCTGTCTGTGTCACTGTGTCACCCTGCGGGGGGAGGGACAGACTCATAGCTCCCTTCTGTCTGTGTCACTGTGTCACCCTGCGGGGGGAGGGACAGGCTCATAGCTCCCTTCTGTCTGTGTCACTGTGTCACCCTGCGGGGGGAGGGACAGGCTCATAGCTCCCTTCTGTCTGTGTCTCTGTGTCACCCTGCGGGGGGAGGGACAGGCTCATAGCTCCCTTCTGTCTGTGTCACTGTGTCACCCTGCGGGGGGAGGGACAGACTCATAGCTCCCTTCTGTCTGTGTCACTGTGTCACCCTGCGGGGGGAGGGACAGACTCATAGCTCCCTTCTGTCTGTGTCACTGTGTCACCCTGCGGGGGGAGGGACAGGCTCATAGCTCCCTTCTGTCTGTGTCACTGTGTCACCCTGCGGGGGGAGGGACAGACTCATAGCTCCCTTCTGTCTGTGTCACTGTGTCACCCTGCGGGGGAGGGACAGGCTCATAGCTCCCTTCTGTCTGTGTCACTGTGTCACCCTGCGGGGGGAGGGACAGGCTCATAGCTCCCTTCTGTCTGTGTCACTGTGTCACCCTGCGGGGGGAGGGACAGGCTCATAGCTCCCTTCTGTCTGTGTCACTGTGTCACCCTGCGGGGGAGGGACAGGCTCATAGCTCCCTTCTGTCTGTGTCACTGTGTCACCCTGCGGGGGGGAGGGACAGACTCATAGCTCCCTTCTGTCTGTGTCACTGTGTCACCCTGCGGGGGAGGGACAGACTCATAGCTCCCTTCTGTCTGTGTCACTGTGTCACCCTGCGGGGGAGGGACAGGCTCATAGCTCCCTTCTGTCTGTGTCACTGTGTCACCCTGCGGGGAAGGGACAGGCTCATAGCTCCCTTCTGTCTGTGTCACCCTGCGGGGGAGGGACAGACTCATAGCTCCCTTCTGTCTGTGTCACTGTGTCACCCTGCGGGGGGAGGGACAGGCTCATAGCTCCCTTCTGTCTGTGTCACTGTGTCACCCTGCGGGGGAGGGACAGGCTCATAGCTCCCTTCTGTCTGTGTCACTGTGTCACCCTGCGGGGGAGGGACAGTCTCATACCTCCCTTCTGTCTGTGTCACTGTGTCACCCTGCGGGGGGAGGGACAGACTCATAGCTCCCTTCTGTCTGTGTCACTGTGTCACCCTGCGGGGGGAGGGACAGGCTCATAGCTCCCTTCTGTCTGTGTCACTGTGTCACCCTGCGGGGGGAGGGACAGGCTCATAGCTCCCTTCTGTCTGTGTCACTGTGTCACCCTGCGGGGGAGGGACAGTCTCATAGCTCCCTTCTGTCTGTCACTGTGTCACCCTGCGGGGGGAGGGACAGGCTCATAGCTCCCTTCTGTCTGTGTCACTGTGTCACCCTGCGGGGGGAGGGACAGACTCATAGCTCCCTTCTGTCTGTGTCACTGTGTCACCCTGCGGGGGGAGGGACAGACTCATAGCTCCCTTCTGTCTGTGTCACTATGACACCCTGCAGGGGAGGGACAGGCTCATAGCTCCCTTCTGTCTGTGTCACTGTGTCACCCTGCGGGGGGAGGGACAGACTCATAGCTCCCTTCTGTCTGTGTCACTGTGTCACCCTGCGGGGGAGGGACAGGCTCATAGCTCCCTTCTGTCTGTGTCACTGTGTCACCCTGCGGGGGAGGGACAGGCTCATAGCTCCCTTCTGTCTGTGTCACTGTGTCACCCTGCGGGGGGAGGGACAGGCTCATAGCTCCCTTCTGTCTGTGTCACTGTGTCACCCTGCGGGGGGAGGGACAGGCTCATAGCTCCCTTCTGTCTGTGTCACTGTGTCACCCTGCGGGGGGAGGGACAGGCTCATAGCTCCCTTCTGTCTGTGTCACTGTGTCACCCTGCGGGGGGAGGCACAGGCTCATAGCTCCCTTCTGTCTGTGTCACTGTGTCACCCTGCGGGGGAGGGAGAGACTCATAGCTCCCTTCTGTCTGTGTCACTGTGTCACCCTGCGGGGGAGGGACAGACTCATAGCACCCTTCTGTCTGTGTCACTGTGTCACCCTGCGGGGGAGGGACAGGCTCATAGCTCCCTTCTGTCTGTGTCACTGTGTCACCCTGCGGGGAAGGGACAGGCTCATAGCTCCCTTCTGTCTGTGTCACCCTGCGGGGGAGGGACAGACTCATAGCTCCCTTCTGTCTGTCACTGTGTCACCCTGCGGGGGAGGGACAGACTCATAGCTCCCTTCTGTCTGTGTCACTGTGTCACCCTGCGGGGGGAGGGACAGTCTCATAGCTCCCTTCTGTCTGTGTCACTGTGTCACCCTGCGGGGGGAGGGACAGGCTCATAGCTCCCTTCTGTCTGTCATTGTGTCACCCTGCGGGGGAGGGACAGGCTCATAGCTCCCTTCTGTCTGTGTCACTGTGTCACCCTGCGGGGGAGGGACAGGCTCATAGCTCCCTTCTGTCTGTGTCACTGTGTCACCCTGCGGGGGAGGGACAGTCTCATAGCTCCCTTCTGTCTGTGTCACCCTGCGGGGAGGGACAGGCTCATAGCTCCCTTCTGTCTGTGTCACCCTGCGGGGGAGGGACAGGCTCATAGCTCCCTTCTGTCTGTGTCACTGTGTCACCCTGCGGGGGAGGGACAGGCTCATAGCTCCCTTCTGTCTGTGTCACTGTGTCACCCTGCGGGGGGAGGGACAGGCTCATAGCTCCCTTCTGTCTGTGTCACTGTGTCACCCTGCGGGGAAGGGACAGGCTCATAGCTCCCTTCTGTCTGTGTCACTGTGTCACCCTGCGGGGGGAGGGACAGACTCATAGCTCCCTTCTGTCTGTGTCACTGTGTCACCCTGCGGGGGAGGGACAGGCTCATAGCTCCCGTCTGTGTCACTGTGTCACCCTGCGGGGAGAGGGACAGACTCATAGCTCCCTTCTGTCTGTGTCACTGTGTCACCCTGCGGGGGGAGGGACAGACTCATAGCTCCCTTCTGTCTGTGTCACTGTGTCACCCTGCGGGGAAGGGACAGGCTCATAGCTCCCTTCTGTCTGTGTCACTGTGTCACCCTGCGGGGGGAGGGACAGACTCATAGCTCCCTTCTGTCTGTGTCACTGTGTCACCCTGCGGGGGAGGGACAGGCTCATAGCTCCCTTCTGTCTGTGTCACTGTGTCACCCTGCGGGGGAGGGACAGACTCATAGCTCCCTTCTGTCTGTGTCACTGTGTCACCCTGCGGGGGAGGGACAGACTCATAGCTCCCTTCTGTCTGTGTCACTGTGTCACCCTGCGGGGGGAGGGACAGACTCATAGCTCCCTTCTGTCTGTGTCACTGTGTCACCCTGCGGGGGAGGGACAGGCTCATAGCTCCCTTCTGTCTGTGTCACTGTGTCACCCTGCGGGGGAGGGACAGACTCATAGCTCCCTTCTGTCTGTGTCACTGTGTCACCCTGCGGGGGGAGGGACAGTCTCATAGCTCCCTTCTGTCTGTGTCACTGTGTCACCCTGCGGGGGGAGGGACAGTCTCATAGCTCCCTTCTGTCTGTGTCACTGTGTCACCCTGCGGGGGAGGGACAGGCTCATAGCTCCCTTCTGTCTGTGTCACTGTGTCACCCTGCGGGGGGAGGGACAGACTCATAGCTCCCTTCTGTCTGTGTCACTGTGTCACCCTGCGGGGGGAGGGACAGGCTCATAGCTCCCTTCTGTCTGTGTCACTGTGTCACCCTGCGGGGGGAGGGACAGACTCATAGCTCCCTTCTGTCTGTGTCACTTTGTCACCCTGTGGGGGGAGGGACAGTCTCATAGCTCCCTTCTGTCTGTGTCACTGTGTCACCCTGCGGGGGGAGGGACAGACTCATAGCTCCCTTCTGTCTGTGTCACTGTGTCACCCTGCGGGGGGAGGGACAGGCTCATAGCTCCCTTCTGTCTGTGTCACTGTGTCACCCTGCGGGGGGAGGGACAGGCTCATAGCTCCCTTCTGTCTGTGTCACTGTGTCACCCTGCGGGGGGAGGGACAGACTCATAGCTCCCTTCTGTCTGTGTCTCTGTGTCACCCTGCGGGGGGAGGGACAGGCTCATAGCTCCCTTCTGTCTGTGTCACTGTGTCACCCTGCGGGGGGAGGGACAGGCTCATAGCTCCCTTCTGTCTGTGTCACTGTGTCACCCTGCGGGGGGAGGGACAGACTCATAGCTCCCTTCTGTCTGTGTCACTGTGTCACCCTGCGGGGGAGGGACAGACTCATAGCTCCCTTCTGTCTGTGTCACTGTGTCACCCTGCGGGGGGAGGGACAGGCTCATAGCTCCCTTCTGTCTGTGTCACTGTGTCACCCTGCGGGGGAGGGACAGTCTCATAGCTCCCTTCTGTCTGTCACTGTGTCACCCTGCGGGGGGAGGGACAGGCTCATAGCTCCCTTCTGTCTGTGTCACTGTGTCACCCTGCGGGGGGAGGGACAGACTCATAGCTCCCTTCTGTCTGTGTCACTGTGTCACCCTGCGGGGGGAGGGACAGGCTCATAGCTCCCTTCTGTCTGTGTCACTGTGTCACCCTGCGGGGGGAGGGACAGGCTCATAGCTCCCTTCTGTCTGTGTCACTGTGTCACCCTGCGGGGGGAGGGACAGGCTCATAGCTCCCTTCTGTCTGTGTCACCCTGCGGGGGAGGGACAGACTCATAGCTCCCTTCTGTCTGTGTCACTGTGTCACCCTGCGGGGGGAGGGACAGACTCATAGCTCCCTTCTGTCTGTGTCACTGTGTCACCCTGCGGGGGGAGGGACAGGCTCATAGCTCCCTTCTGTCTGTGTCACTGTGTCACCCTGCGGGGGAGGGACAGTCTCATACCTCCCTTCTGTCTGTGTCACTGTGTCACCCTGCGGGGGGAGGGACAGACTCAGAGCTCCCTTCTGTCTGTGTCACTGTGTCACCCTGCGGGGGGAGGGACAGGCTCATAGCTCCCTTCTGTCTGTGTCACTGTGTCACCCTGCGGGGGGAGGGACAGGCTCATAGCTCCCTTCTGTCTGTGTCACTGTGTCACCCTGCGGGGGAGGGACAGTCTCATAGCTCCCTTCTGTCTGTCACTGTGTCACCCTGCGGGGGGAGGGACAGGCTCATAGCTCCCTTCTGTCTGTGTCACTGTGTCACCCTGCGGGGGGAGGGACAGACTCATAGCTCCCTTCTGTCTGTGTCACTGTGTCACCCTGCGGGGGGAGGGACAGACTCATAGCTCCCTTCTGTCTGTGTCACTATGACACCCTGCAGGGGAGGGACAGGCTCATAGCTCCCTTCTGTCTGTGTCACTGTGTCACCCTGCGGGGGGAGAGACAGACTCATAGCTCCCTTCTGTCTGTGTCACTGTGTCACCCTGCGGGGGGAGGGACAGACACATAGCTCCCTTCTGTCTGTGTCACTGTGTCACCCTGCGGGGGGAGGGACAGGCTCATAGCTCCCTTCTGTCTGTGTCACTGTGTCACCCTGCGGGGGAGGGACAGTCTCATAGCTCCCTTCTGTCTGTGTCACTATGTCACCCTGCGGGGGAGGGACAGACTCATAGCTCCCTTCTGTCTGTGTCACTGAGTCACCCTGCGGGGGAGGGACAGGCTCATAGCTCCCTTCTGTCTGTGTCACTGTGTCACCCTGCGGGGGGAGGGACAGGCTCATAGCTCCCTTCTGTCTGTGTCACTGTGTCACCCTGCGGGGGAGGGACAGTCTCATAGCTCCCTTCTGTCTGTGTCACTATGTCACCCTGCGGGGGGAGGGACAGGCTCATAGCTCCCTTCTGTCTGTGTCAGTGTGTCACCCTGCGGGGGAGGGACAGGCTCATAGCTCCCTTCTGTCTGTGTCACTGTGTCACCCTGCGGGGAAGGGACAGGCTCATAGCTCCCTTCTGTCTGTGTCACTGTGTCACCCTGCGGGGGGAGGGACAGACTCATAGCTCCCTTCTGTCTGTGTCACTGTGTCACCCTGCGGGGGGAGGGACAGACTCATAGCTCCCTTCTGTCTGTGTCACTGTGTCACCCTGCGGGGGGAGGGACAGGCTCATAGCTCCCCTTCTGTCTGTGTCACTGTGTCACCCTGCGGGGGGAGGGACAGGCTCATAGCTCCCTTCTGTCTGTGTCACTGTGTCACCCTGCGGGGGAGGGACAGACTCATAGCTCCCTTCTGTCTGTGTCACTGTGTCACCCTGCGGGGGGAGGGACAGGCTCATAGCTCCCTTCTGTCTGTGTCACTGTGTCACCCTGCGGGGGGGGGGCAGACTCATAGCTCCCTTCTGTCTGTGTCACTGTGTCACCCTCCGGGGGAGGGACAGACTCATAGCTCCCTTCTGTCTGTGTCACTTTGTCACCCTGTGGGGGGAGGGACAGTCTCATAGCTCCCTTCTGTCTGTGTCACTGTGTCACCCTGCGGGGGGAGGGACAGGCTCATAGCTCCCTTCTGTCTGTGTCACCCTGCGGGGGAGGGACAGGCACATAGCTCCCTTCTTTCTGTGTCACTGTGTCACCCTGCGGGGGAGGGACAGGCTCATAGCTCCCTTCTGTCTGTGTCACTGTGTCACCCTGCGGGGGAGGGACAGACTCATAGCTCCCTTCTGTCTGTGTCACTGTGTCACCCTGCGGGGGGGGACAGACTCATAGCTCCCTTCTGTCTGTGTCACTGTGTCACCCTGCGGGGGGAGGGACAGACTCATAGCTCCCTTCTGTCTGTGTCACTGTGTCACCCTCCGGGGGAGGGACAGGCTCATAGCTCCCTTCTGTCTGTCACTGTCACCCTGCGGGGGGAGGGACAGACTCATAGCTCCCTTCTGTCTGTGTCACTGTGTCACCCTGCGGGGGGAGGGACAGGCTCATAGCTCCCTTCTGTCTGTGTCACTGTGTCACCCTGCGGGGGAGGAACAGGCTCATAGCTCCCTTCTGTCTGTCAGTGTGTCACCCTGCGGGGGGAGAGACAGGCTCATAGCTCCCTTCTGTCTGTGTCACCCTGCGGGGGGAGGGACAGGCTCATAGCTCCCTTCTGTCTGTGTCACTGTGTCACCCTGCGGGGGGAGGGACAGGCTCATAGCTCCCTTCTGTCTGTGTCACTGTGTCACCCTGCGGGGGGAGGGACAGGCTCATAGCTCCCTTCTGTCTGTGTCACTGTGTCACCCTGCGGGGGAGGGACAGACTCATAGCTCCCTTCTGTCTGTGTCACCCTGCGGGGGGAGGGACAGGCTCATAGCTCCCTTCTGTCTGTGTCACTGTGTCACCCTGCGGGGGGAGGGACAGACTCATAGCTCCCTTCTGTCTGTGTCACTGTGTCACCCTGCGGGGGGAGGGACAGACTCATAGCTCCCTTCTGTCTGTGTCACTGTGTCACCCTGCGGGGGGAGGGACAGTCTCATAGCTCCCTTCTGTCTGTGTCACTGTGTCACCCTGCGGGGGGAGGGACAGGCTCATAGCTCCCTTCTGTCTGTGTCACTGTGTCACCCTGCGGGGGGGGACAGACTCATAGCTCCCTTCTGTCTGTGTCACTGTGTCACCCTGCGGGGGGAGGGACAGACTCATAGCTCCCTTCTGTCTGTGTCACTGTGTCACCCTGCGGGGGGAGGGACAGGCTCATAGCTCCCTTCTGTCTGTGTCACTGTGTCACCCTGCGGGGGGAGGGACAGGCTCATACTGTAGCTCCCTTCTGTCTGTGTCACGGTGTCACCCTGCGGGGGGAGGGACAGGCTCATAGCTCCCTTCTGTCTGTGTCACTGTGTCACCCTGCGGGGGAGGGACAGACTCATAGCTCCCTTCTGTCTGTGTCACTGTGTCACCCTGCGGGGGGAGGGACAGGCTCATAGCTCCCTTCTGTCTGTCACTGTGTCACCCTGCGGGGGAGGGACAGGCTCATAGCTCCCTTCTGTCTGTGTCACTGTGTCACCCTGCGGGGGGAGAGGACAGGCTCATAGCTCCCTTCTGTCTGTGTCACTGTGTCACCCTGCGGGGGGAGGGACAGACTCATAGCTCCCTTCTGTCTGTGTCACTGTGTCACCCTGTGGGGGGAGGGACAGTCTCATAGCTCCCTTCTGTCTGTGTCACTGTGTCACCCTGCGGGGGGAGGGACAGGCTCATAGCTCCCTTCTGTCTGTGTCTGTGTCACCCTGCGGGGGGAGGGACAGACTCATAGCTCCCTTCTGTCTGTGTCACCCTGTGGGGGGAGGGACAGACTCATAGCTCCCTTCTGTCTGTGTCACCCTGTGGGGGGAGGGACAGTCTCATAGCTCCCTTCTGTCTGTGTCACTGTGTCACCCTGCGGGGGGAGGGACAGACTCATAGCTCCCTTCTGTCTGTGTCACTGTGTCACCCTGCGGGGGAGGGACAGACTCATAGCTCCCTTCTGTCTGTGTCACCCTGCGGGGGGAGGGACAGACTCATAGCTCCCTTCTGTCTGTGTCACTGTGTCACCCTGCGGGGGAGGGACAGACTCATAGCTCCCTTCTGTCTGTGTCACCCTGCGGGGGGAGGGACAGACTCATAGCTCCCTTCTGTCTGTGTCACTGTGTCACCCTGCGGGGGGAGGGACAGACTCATAGCTCCCTTCTGTCTGTGTCACCCTGTGGGGGGAGGGACAGACTCATAGCTCCCTTCTGTCTGTGTCACTGTGTCACCCTGCGGGGGGAGGGACAGGCTCATAGCTCCCTTCTGTCTGTGTCTGTGTCACCCTGCGGGGGAGGGACAGACTCATAGCTCCCTTCTGTCTGTGTCACCCTGCGGGGGAGGGACAGACTCATAGCTCCCTTCTGTCTGTGTCACTGTGTCACCCTGCGGGGGAGGGACAGGCTCATATCTCCCTTCTGTCTGTGTCACTGTGTCACCCTGCGGGGGGAGGGACAGACTCATAGCTCCCTTCTGTCTGTGTCACTGTGTCACCCTGCGGGGGGAGGGACAGACTCATAGCTCCCTTCTGTCTGTGTCACTGTGTCACCCTGCGGGGGAGGGACAGGCTCATAGCTCCCTTCTGTCTGTGTCATTGTGTCACCCTGCGGGGGAGGGACAGTCTCATAGCTCCCTTCTGTCTGTGTCACTGTGTCACCCTGCGGGGGGGGACAGACTCATAGCTCCCTTCTGTCTGTGTAACTGTGTCACCCTGCGGGGGGGAGGGACAGGCACATAGCTCCCTTCTGTCTGTGTCATTGTGTCACCCTGCGGGGGGAGGGACAGACTCATAGCTCCCTTCTGTCTGTGTCACTGTGTCACCCTGCGGGGGGAGGGACAGGCTCATAGCTCCCTTCTGTCTGTGTCACTGTGTCACCCTGTGGGGGGAGGGACAGGCTCATAGCTCCCATCTGTCTGTGTCACTGTGTCACCCTGCGGGGGGAGGGACAGACTCATAGCTCCCTTCTGTCTGTGTCACTGTGTCACCCTGCGGGGGAGGGACAGGCTCATAGCTCCCTTCTGTCTGTGTCACTGTGTCACCCTGCGGGGGGAGGGACAGTCTCATAGCTCCCTTCTGTCTGTGTCACTGTGTCACCCTGCGGGGGAGGGACAGGCTCATAGCTCCTGTCTGTGTCACTGTGTCACCCTGCGGGGGGAGGGACAGGCTCATAGCTCCCTTCTGTCTGTGTCACTGTGTCACCCTGCGGGGGGAGGGACAGACTCATAGCTCCCTTCTGTCTGTGTCACTGTGTCACCCTGCGGGGGGAGGGACAGGCTCATAGCTCCCTTCTGTCTGTGTCACTGTGTCACCCTGCGGGGGGAGGGACAGGCTCATAGCTCCCTTCTGTCTGTGTCACTGTGTCACCCTGCGTGGGGAGGGACAGTCTCATAGCTCCCTTCTGTCTGTGTCACTGTGTCACCCTGCGGGGGAGGGACAGTCTCATAGCTCCCTTCTGTCTGTGTCACCCTGCGGGGGAGGGACAGGCTCATAGCTCCCTTCTGTCTGTGTCACTGTGTCACCCTGCGGGGGAGGGACAGGCTCATAGCTCCCTTCTGTCTGTGTCTGTGTCACCCTGCGGGGGAGGGACAGACTCATAGCTCCCTTCTGTCTGTGTCACCCTGTGGGGGGAGGGACAGACTCATAGCTCCCTTCTGTCTGTGTCACCCTGTGGGTGGAGGGACAGACTCATAGCTCCCTTCTGTCTGTGTCACTGTGTCACCCTGCGGGGGGAGGGACAGTCTCATAGCTCCCTTCTGTCTGTGTCACTGTGTCACCCTGCGGGGGGAGGGACCGGCTCATAGCTCCCTTCTGTCTGTGTCACTGTGTCACCCTGCGGGGGGAGGGACAGGCTCATAGCTCCCTTCTGTCTGTGTCACTGTGTCACCCTGCGGGGGGAGGGACAGACTCATAGCTCCCTTCTGTCTGTGTCACTGTGTCACCCTGCGGGGGGAGGGACAGGCTCATAGCTCCCTTCTGTCTGTGTCACTGTGTCACCCTGCGGGGGGGAGGGACAGACTCATAGCTCCCTTCTGTCTGTGTCACTGTGTCACCCTGCGGGGGAGGGACAGGCTCATAGCTCCCTTCTGTCTGTGTCATTCTGCGGGGGAGGGACAGTCTCATAGCTCCCTTCTGTCTGTGTCATTGTGTCACCCTGCGGGGGAGGGACAGTCTCATAGCTCCCTTCTGTCTGTGTCATTGTGTCACCCTGCGGGGGGAGGGACAGACTCATAGCTCCCTTCTGTCTGTGTCACTGTGTCACCCTGCGGGGGGAGGGACAGGCTCATAGCTCCCTTCTGTCTGTGTCACTGTGTCACCCTGCGGGGGAGGGACAGTCTCATAGCTCCCTTCTGTCTGTGTCACTGTGTCACCCTGCGGGGGAGGGACAGGCTCATAGCTCCCTTCTGTCTGTGTCACTGTGTCACCCTGCGGGGGGAGGGACAGACTCATAGCTCCCTTCTGTCTGTGTCACTGTGTCACCCTGCGGGGGGAGGGACAGACTCATAGCTCCCTTCTGTCTGTGTCACCCTGCGGGGGGAGGGACAGACTCATAGCTCCCTTCTGTCTGTCACTGTGTCACCCTGCGGGGGGAGGGACAGACTCATAGCTCCCTTCTGTCTGTGTCACTGTGTCACCCTGCGGGGGGAGGGACAGGCTCATAGCTCCCTTCTGTCTGTGTCACTGTGTCACCCTGCGGGGGGAGGGACAGGCTCATAGCTCCCTTCTGTCTGTCACTGTGTCACCCTGCGGGGGGAGGGACAGGCTCATAGCTCCCTTCTGTCTGTGTCACTGTGTCACCCTGCGGGGGGAGGGACAGGCTCATAGCTCCCTTCTGTCTGTGTCACTGTGTCACCCTGCGGGGGAGGGACAGTCTCATAGCTCCCTTCTGTCTGTGTCATTGTGTCACCCTGCGGGGGGAGGGACAGACTCATAGCTCCCTTCTGTCTGTGTCACTGTGTCACCCTGCGGGGGGAGGGACAGGCTCATAGCTCCCTTCTGTCTGTGTCACTGTGTCACCCTGCGGGGGGAGGGACAGACTCATAGCTCCCTTCTGTCTGTGTCACTGTGTCACCCTGCGGGGGGAGGGACAGACTCATAGCTCCCTTCTGTCTGTGTCACCCTGCGGGGGGAGGGACAGACTCATAGCTCCCTTCTGTCTGTCACTGTGTCACCCTGCGGGGGGAGGGACAGACTCATAGCTCCCTTCTGTCTGTGTCACTGTGTCACCCTGCGGGGGGAGGGACAGGCTCATAGCTCCCTTCTGTCTGTGTCACTGTGTCACCCTGCGGGGGGAGGGACAGGCTCATAGCTCCCTTCTGTCTGTCACTGTGTCACCCTGCGGGGGGAGGGACAGACTCATAGCTCCCTTCTGTCTGTGTCACTGTGTCACCCTGCGGGGGGAGGGACAGGCTCATAGCTCCCTTCTGTCTGTGTCACTGTGTCACCCTGCGGGGGGAGGGACAGGCTCATAGCTCCCTTCTGTCTGTGTCACTGTGTCACCCTGCGGGGGGAGGGACAGTCTCATAGCTCCCTTCTGTCTGTGTCACTGTGTCACCCTGCGGGGGGAGGGACAGACTCATAGCTCCCTTCTGTCTGTGTCACTGTGTCACCCTGCGGGGGGAGGGACAGGCTCATAGCTCCCTTCTGTCTGTGTCACTGTGTCACCCTGCGGGGGGAGGGACAGACTCATAGCTCCCTTCTGTCTGTGTCACTGTGTCACCCTGCGGGGGGAGGGACAGTCTCATAGCTCCCTTCTGTCTGTGTCACTGTGTCACCCTGCGGGGGGAGGGACAGACTCATAGCTCCCTTCTGTCTGTGTCACTGTGTCACCCTGCGGGGGGAGGGACAGGCTCATAGCTCCCTTCTGTCTGTGTCACTGTGTCACCCTGCGGGGGGGGACAGACTCATAGCTCCCTTCTGTCTGTGTCACTGTGTCACCCTGCGGGGGGAGGGACAGACTCATAGCTCCCTTCTGTCTGTGTCACTGTGTCACCCTGCGGGGGAGGGACAGGCTCATAGCTCCCTTCTGTCTGTGTCACTGTGTCACCCTGCGGGGGGAGGGACAGGCTCATAGCTCCCTTCTGTCTGTGTCACGGTGTCACCCTGCGGGGGGGAGGGACAGGCTCATAGCTCCCTTCTGTCTGTGTCACTGTGTCACCCTGCGGGGGGAGGGACAGACTCATAGCTCCCTTCTGTCTGTGTCACTGTGTCACCCTGCGGGGGGAGGGACAGGCTCATAGCTCCCTTCTGTCTGTCACTGTGTCACCCTGCGGGGGAGGGACAGGCTCATAGCTCCCTTCTGTCTGTGTCACTGTGTCACCCTGCGGGGGGAGAGGACAGGCTCATAGCTCCCTTCTGTCTGTGTCACTGTGTCACCCTGCGGGGGGAGGGACAGACTCATAGCTCCCTTCTGTCTGTGTCACTGTGTCACCCTGTGGGGGGAGGGACAGTCTCATAGCTCCCTTCTGTCTGTGTCACTGTGTCACCCTGCGGGGGGAGGGACAGGCTCATAGCTCCCTTCTGTCTGTGTCTGTGTCACCCTGCGGGGGAGGGACAGACTCATAGCTCCCTTCTGTCTGTGTCACCCTGTGGGGGGAGGGACAGACTCATAGCTCCCTTCTGTCTGTGTCACTGTGTCACCCTGCGGGGGGAGGGACAGACTCATAGCTCCCTTCTGTCTGTGTCACTGTGTCACCCTGCGGGGGAGGGACAGACTCATAGCTCCCTTCTGTCTGTGTCACCCTGCGGGGGGAGGGACAGACTCATAGCTCCCTTCTGTCTGTGTCACTGTGTCACCCTGCGGGGGAGGGACAGACTCATAGCTCCCTTCTGTCTGTGTCACCCTGCGGGGGGAGGGACAGACTCATAGCTCCCTTCTGTCTGTGTCACTGTGTCACCCTGCGGGGGGAGGGACAGACTCATAGCTCCCTTCTGTCTGTGTCACCCTGCGGGGGGAGGGACAGACTCATAGCTCCCTTCTGTCTGTGTCACTGTGTCACCCTGCGGGGGGAGGGACAGGCTCATAGCTCCCTTCTGTCTGTGTCTGTGTCACCCTGCGGGGGAGGGACAGACTCATAGCTCCCTTCTGTCTGTGTCACCCTGCGGGGGAGGGACAGTCTCATAGCTCCCTTCTGTCTGTGTCACTGTGTCACCCTGCGGGGGGAGGGACAGACTCATAGCTCCCTTCTGTCTGTGTCACTGTGTCACCCTGCGGGGGGAGGGACAGCTCATAGCTCCCTTCTGTCTGTGTCACTGTGTCACCCTGCGGGGGGAGGGACAGACTCATAGCTCCCTTCTGTCTGTGTCACTGTGTCACCCTGCGGGGGAGGGACAGGCTCATAGCTCCCTTCTGTCTGTGTCATTGTGTCACCCTGCGGGGGAGGGACAGTCTCATAGCTCCCTTCTGTCTGTGTCATTGTGTCACCCTGCGGGGGGAGGGACAGACTCATAGCTCCCTTCTGTCTGTGTCACTGTGTCACCCTGCGGGGGGAGGGACAGGCTCATAGCTCCCTTCTGTCTGTGTCACTGTGTCACCCTGGGGGGGAGGGACAGGCTCATAGCTCCCATCTGTCTGTGTCACTGTGTCACCCTGCGGGGGAGGGACAGACTCATAGCTCCCTTCTGTCTGTGTCACTGTGTCACCCTGCGGGGGAGGGACAGGCTCATAGCTCCCTTCTGTCTGTGTCACTGTGTCACCCTGCGGGGGGAGGGACAGTCTCATAGCTCCCTTCTGTCTGTGTCACTGTGTCACCCTGCGGGGGAGGGACAGGCTCATAGCTCCTGTCTGTGTCACTGTGTCACCCTGCGGGGGGAGGGACAGGCTCATAGCTCCCTTCTGTCTGTGTCACTGTGTCACCCTACGGGGGGAGGGACAGACTCATAGCTCCCTTCTGTCTGTGTCACTGTGTCACCCTGCGGGGGGAGGGACAGGCTCATAGCTCCCTTCTGTCTGTGTCACCCTGCGGGGGGAGGGACAGGCTCATAGCTCCCTTCTGTCTGTGTCACTGTGTCACCCTGCGTGGGGAGGGACAGTCTCATAGCTCCCTTCTGTCTGTGTCACTGTGTCACCCTGCGGGGGAGGGACAGTCTCATAGCTCCCTTCTGTCTGTGTCACCCTGCGGGGGAGGGACAGGCTCATAGCTCCCTTCTGTCTGTGTCACTGTGTCACCCTGCGGGGGAGGGACAGGCTCATAGCTCCCTTCTGTCTGTGTCTGTGTCACCCTGCGGGGGAGGGACAGACTCATAGCTCCCTTCTGTCTGTGTCACCCTGTGGGGGGAGGGACAGACTCATAGCTCCCTTCTGTCTGTGTCACCCTGTGGGTGGAGGGACAGACTCATAGCTCCCTTCTGTCTGTGTCACTGTGTCACCCTGCGGGGGGAGGGACAGTCTCATAGCTCCCTTCTGTCTGTGTCACTGTGTCACCCTGCGGGGGGAGGGACAGGCTCATAGCTCCCTTCTGTCTGTGTCACTGTGTCACCCTGCGGGGGGAGGGACAGGCTCATAGCTCCCTTCTGTCTGTGTCACTGTGTCACCCTGCGGGGGGAGGGACAGACTCATAGCTCCCTTCTGTCTGTGTCACTGTGTCACCCTGCGGGGGGAGGGACAGGCTCATAGCTCCCTTCTGTCTGTGTCACTGTGTCACCCTGCGGGGGGAGGGACAGGCTCATAGCTCCCTTCTGTCTGTGTCACTGTGTCACCCTGCGGGGGAGGGACAGGCTCATAGCTCCCTTCTGTCTGTGTCATTGTGTCACCCTGCGGGGGAGGGACAGTCTCATAGCTCCCTTCTGTCTGTGTCATTGTGTCACCCTGCGGGGGAGGGACAGTCTCATAGCTCCCTTCTGTCTGTGTCATTGTGTCACCCTGCGGGGGGAGGGACAGACTCATAGCTCCCTTCTGTCTGTGTCACTGTGTCACCCTGCGGGGGGAGGGACAGGCTCATAGCTCCCTTCTGTCTGTCACTGTGTCACCCTGCGGGGGGAGGGACAGACTCATAGCTCCCTTCTGTCTGTGTCACTGTGTCACCCTGCGGGGGGAGGGACAGGCTCATAGCTCCCTTCTGTCTGTGTCACTGTGTCACCCTGCGGGGGGAGGGACAGGCTCATAGCTCCCTTCTGTCTGTCACTGTGTCACCCTGCGGGGGGAGGGACAGGCTCATAGCTCCCTTCTGTCTGTGTCACTGTGTCACCCTGCGGGGGAGGGACAGACTCATAGCTCCCTTCTGTCTGTGTCACTGTGTCACCCTGCGGGGGAGGGACAGACTCATAGCTCCCTTCTGTCTGTGTCACTGTGTCACCCTCCGGGGGAGGGACAGACTCATAGCTCCCTTCTGTCTGTGTCACTGTGTCACCCTGCGGGGGAGGGACAGACTCATAGCTCCCTTCTGTCTGTGTCACTGTGTCACCCTGCGGGGGAGGGACAGACTCATAGCTCCCTTCTGTCTGTGTCACCCTGCGGGGGGAGGGACAGACTCATAGCTCCCTTCTGTCTGTGTCACTGTGTCACCCTGCGGGGGAGGGACAGGCTCATAGCTCCCTTCTGTCTGTGTCACTGTGTCACCCTCCGGGGGAGGGACAGACTCATAGCTCCCTTCTGTCTGTCACTGTCACCCTGCAGGGGGAGGGACAGACTCATAGCTCCCTTCTGTCTGTGTCACTGTGTCACCCTGCGGGGGGAGGGACAGACTCATAGCTCCCTTCTGTCTGTGTCACTGTGTCACCCTGCGGGGGGAGGGACAGACTCATAGCTCCCTTCTGTCTGTGTCACTGTGTCACCCTGCGGGGGGAGGGACAGTCTCATAGCTCCCTTCTGTCTGTGTCACTGTGTCACCCTGCGGGGGGAGGGACAGGCTCATAGCTCCCTTCTGTCTGTGTCACTGTGTCACCCTGCGGGGGGGGACAGACTCATAGCTCCCTTCTGTCTGTGTAACTGTGTCACCCTGCGGGGGGAGGGACAGACTCATAGCTCCCTTCTGTCTGTGTCACTGTGTCACCCTGCGGGGGGAGGGACAGGCTCATAGCTCCCTTCTGTCTGTGTCACGGTGTCACCCTGCGGGGGGGAGGGACAGGCTCATAGCTCCCTTCTGTCTGTGTCACTGTGTCACCCTGCGGGGGGAGGGACAGACTCATAGCTCCCTTCTGTCTGTGTCACTGTGTCACCCTGCGGGGGGAGGGACAGGCTCATAGCTCCCTTCTGTCTGTGTCACTGTGTCACCCTGCGGGGGGGGACAGACTCATAGCTCCCTTCTGTCTGTGTAACTGTGTCACCCTGCGGGGGGAGGGACAGGCTCATAGCTCCCTTCTGTCTGTGTCACTGTGTCACCCTGCGGGGGGAGGGACAGGCTCATAGCTCCCTTCTGTCTGTGTCACGGTGTCACCCTGCGGGGGGGAGGGACAGGCTCATAGCTCCCTTCTGTCTGTGTCACTGTGTCACCCTGCGGGGGGAGGGACAGACTCATAGCTCCCTTCTGTCTGTGTCACTGTGTCACCCTGCGGGGGGAGGGACAGGCTCATAGCTCCCTTCTGTCTGTCACTGTGTCACCCTGCGGGGGAGGGACAGGCTCATAGCTCCCTTCTGTCTGTGTCACTGTGTCACCCTGCGGGGGGAGAGGACAGGCTCATAGCTCCCTTCTGTCTGTGTCACTGTGTCACCCTGCGGGGGGAGGGACAGACTCATAGCTCCCTTCTGTCTGTGTCACTGTGTCACCCTGTGGGGGGAGGGACAGTCTCATAGCTCCCTTCTGTCTGTGTCACTGTGTCACCCTGCGGGGGGAGGGACAGGCTCATAGCTCCCTTCTGTCTGTGTCACTGTGTCACCCTGCGGGGGGAGGGACAGACTCATAGCTCCCTTCTGTCTGTGTCACTGTGTCACCCTGCGGGGGGGGAGGGACAGGCTCATAGCTCCCTTCTGTCTGTGTCTGTGTCACCCTGCGGGGGAGGGACAGACTCATAGCTCCCTTCTGTCTGTGTCACTGTGTCACCCTGCGGGGGAGGGACAGGCTCATAGCTCCCTTCTGTCTGTGTCACCCTGTGGGGGGAGGGACAGACTCATAGCTCCCTTCTGTCTGTGTCACTGTGTCACCCTGCGGGGGGAGGGACAGACTCATAGCTCCCTTCTGTCTGTGTCACTGTGTCACCCTGCGGGGGAGGGACAGACTCATAGCTCCCTTCTGTCTGTGTCACCCTGCGGGGGGAGGGACAGACTCATAGCTCCCTTCTGTCTGTGTCACTGTGTCACCCTGCGGGGGAGGGACAGACTCATAGCTCCCTTCTGTCTGTGTCACCCTGCGGGGGGAGGGACAGACTCATAGCTCCCTTCTGTCTGTGTCACTGTGTCACCCTGCGGGGGGAGGGACAGACTCATAGCTCCCTTCTGTCTGTGTCACCCTGTGGGGGGAGGGACAGACTCATAGCTCCCTTCTGTCTGTGTCACTGTGTCACCCTGCGGGGGGAGGGACAGGCTCATAGCTCCCTTCTGTCTGTGTCACTGTGTCACCCTGCGGGGCAGGGACAGACTCATAGCTCCCTTCTGTCTGTGTCTGTGTCACCCTGCGGGGGAGGGACAGACTCATAGCTCCCTTCTGTCTGTGTCACTGTGTCACCCTGCGGGGGGAGGGACAGACTCATAGCTCCCTTCTGTCTGTGTCACCCTGTGGAGGGAGGGACAGACTCATAGCTCCCTTCTGTCTGTGTCACCCTGTGGGTGGAGGGACAGACTCATAGCTCCCTTCTGTCTGTGTCACTGTGTCACCCTGCGGGGGGAGGGACAGGCTCATAGCTCCCTTCTGTCTGTGTCACCCTGTGGGGGGAGGGACAGACTCATAGCTCCCTTCTGTCTGTGTCACTGTGTCACCCTGCGGGGGGAGGGACAGACTCATAGCTCCCTTCTGTCTGTGTCACTGTGTCACCCTGCGGGGGGAGGGACAGACTCATAGCTCCCTTCTGTCTGTGTCACTGTGTCACCCTGCGGGGGGAGGGACAGGCTCATAGCTCCCTTCTGTCTGTGTCACTGTGTCACCCTGCGGGGGGGAGGGACAGACTCATAGCTCCCTTCTGTCTGTGTCACTGTGTCACCCTGCGGGGGAGGGACAGACTCATAGCTCCCTTCTGTCTGTGTCACTGTGTCACCCTGCGGGGGAGGGACAGGCTCATAGCTCCCTTCTGTCTGTGTCATTGTGTCACCCTGCGGGGGGAAGGACAGACTCATAGCTCCCTTCTGTCTGTGTCACCCTGTGGGTGGAGGGACAGACTCATAGCTCCCTTCTGTCTGTGTCACTGTGTCACCCTGCGGGGGGAGGGACAGGCTCATAGCTCCCTTCTGTCTGTCACTGTGTCACCCTGCGGGGGGAGGGACAGACTCATAGCTCCCTTCTGTCTGTGTCACTGTGTCACCCTGCGGGGGGAGGGACAGGCTCATAGCTCCCTTCTGTCTGTGTCACTGTGTCACCCTGCGGGGGGAGGGACAGGCTCATAGCTCCCTTCTGTCTGTCACTGTGTCACCCTGCGGGGGGAGGGACAGGCTCATAGCTCCCTTCTGTCTGTGTCACTGTGTCACCCTGCGGGGGAGGGACAGACTCATAGCTCCCTTCTGTCTGTGTCACTGTGTCACCCTGCGGGGGAGGGACAGACTCATAGCTCCCTTCTGTCTGTGTCACCCTGCGGGGGGAGGGACAAACTCATAGCTCCCTTCTGTCTGTGTCACTGTGTCACCCTGCGGGGGAGGGACAGGCTCATAGCTCCCTTCTGTCTGTGTCACTGTGTCACCCTCCGGGGGAGGGACAGACTCATAGCTCCCTTCTGTCTGTCACTGTCACCCTGCGGGGGGAGGGACAGACTCATAGCTCCCTTCTGTCTGTGTCACTGTGTCACCCTGCGGGGGGAGGGACAGGCTCATAGCTCCCTTCTGTCTGTGTCACTGTGTCACCCTGCGGGGGGAGGGACAGGCTCATAGCTCCCTTCTGTCTGTGTCACTATGACACCCTGCGGGGGAGGGACAGGCTCATAGCTCCCTTCTGTCTGTGTCACTGTGTCACCCTGCGGGGGGAGGGACAGGCTCATAGCTCCCTTCTGTCTGTGTCACTATGACACCCTGCGGGGGAGGGACAGGCTCATAGCTCCCTTCTGTCTGTGTCACTGTGTCACCCTGCGGGGGGAGGGACAGACTCATAGCTCCCTTCTGTCTGTGTCACTGTGACACCCTGCGGGGGAGGGACAGGCACATAGCTCCCTTCTGTCTGTCAGTGTGTCACCCTGCGGGGGGAGAGACAGGCTCATAGCTCCCTTCTGTCTGTGTCACTGTGACACCCTGCGGGGGAGGGACAGGCACATAGCTCCCTTCTGTCTGTCAGTGTGTCACCCTGCGGGGGGAGAGACAGGCTCATAGCTCCCTTCTGTCTGTGTCACTATGACACCCTGCGGGGGAGGGACAGGCTCATAGCTCCCTTCTGTCTGTGTCACTATGACACCCTGCGGGGGAGGGACAGGCTCATAGCTCCCTTCTGTCTGTGTCACCCTGCGGGGGAGGGACAGGCTCATAGCTCCCTTCTGTCTGTGTCACTGTGTCACCCTCCGGGGGAGGGACAGACTCATAGCTCCCTTCTGTCTGTCACTGTCACCCTGCGGGGGGAGGGACAGACTCATAGCTCCCTTCTGTCTGTGTCACTGTGTCACCCTGCGGGGGGAGGGACAGGCTCATAGCTCCCTTCTGTCTGTGTCACTGTGTCACCCTGCGGGGGGAGGGACAGGCTCATAGCTCCCTTCTGTCTGTGTCACTATGACACCCTGCGGGGGAGGGACAGGCTCATAGCTCCCTTCTGTCTGTCAGTGTGTCACCCTGCGGGGGGAGAGACAGGCTCATACAGTAGCTCCCTTCTGTCTGTGTCACTGTGTCACCCTGCGGGGGGAGGGACAGGCTCATAGCTCCCTTCTGTCTGTGTCATTGTGTCACCCTGCGGGGGGAGGGACAGACTCATAGCTCCCTTCTGTCTGTGTCACCCTGTGGGTGGAGGGACAGACTCATAGCTCCCTTCTGTCTGTGTCACTGTGTCACCCTGCGGGGGGAGGGACAGGCTCATAGCTCCCTTCTGTCTGTCACTGTGTCACCCTGCGGGGGGAGGGACAGACTCATAGCTCCCTTCTGTCTGTGTCACTGTGTCACCCTGCGGGGGGAGGGACAGGCTCATAGCTCCCTTCTGTCTGTGTCACTGTGTCACCCTGCGGGGGGAGGGACAGGCTCATAGCTCCCTTCTGTCTGTCACTGTGTCACCCTGCGGGGGGAGGGACAGGCTCATAGCTCCCTTCTGTCTGTGTCACTGTGTCACCCTGCGGGGGAGGGACAGACTCATAGCTCCCTTCTGTCTGTGTCACTGTGTCACCCTGCGGGGGAGGGACAGACTCATAGCTCCCTTCTGTCTGTGTCACCCTGCGGGGGGAGGGACAAACTCATAGCTCCCTTCTGTCTGTGTCACTGTGTCACCCTGCGGGGGAGGGACAGGCTCATAGCTCCCTTCTGTCTGTGTCACTGTGTCACCCTCCGGGGGAGGGACAGACTCATAGCTCCCTTCTGTCTGTCACTGTCACCCTGCGGGGGGAGGGACAGACTCATAGCTCCCTTCTGTCTGTGTCACTGTGTCACCCTGCGGGGGGAGGGACAGGCTCATAGCTCCCTTCTGTCTGTGTCACTGTGTCACCCTGCGGGGGGAGGGACAGGCTCATAGCTCCCTTCTGTCTGTGTCACTATGACACCCTGCGGGGGAGGGACAGGCTCATAGCTCCCTTCTGTCTGTGTCACTGTGTCACCCTGCGGGGGGAGGGACAGGCTCATAGCTCCCTTCTGTCTGTGTCACTATGACACCCTGCGGGGGAGGGACAGGCTCATAGCTCCCTTCTGTCTGTGTCACTGTGTCACCCTGCGGGGGGAGGGACAGACTCATAGCTCCCTTCTGTCTGTGTCACTGTGACACCCTGCGGGGGAGGGACAGGCACATAGCTCCCTTCTGTCTGTCAGTGTGTCACCCTGCGGGGGGAGAGACAGGCTCATAGCTCCCTTCTGTCTGTGTCACTGTGACACCCTGCGGGGGAGGGACAGGCACATAGCTCCCTTCTGTCTGTCAGTGTGTCACCCTGCGGGGGGAGAGACAGGCTCATAGCTCCCTTCTGTCTGTGTCACTATGACACCCTGCGGGGGAGGGACAGGCTCATAGCTCCCTTCTGTCTGTGTCACCCTGCGGGGGAGGGACAGGCTCATAGCTCCCTTCTGTCTGTGTCACTGTGTCACCCTCCGGGGGAGGGACAGACTCATAGCTCCCTTCTGTCTGTCACTGTCACCCTGCGGGGGGAGGGACAGACTCATAGCTCCCTTCTGTCTGTGTCACTGTGTCACCCTGCGGGGGGAGGGACAGGCTCATAGCTCCCTTCTGTCTGTGTCACTGTGTCACCCTGCGGGGGGAGGGACAGGCTCATAGCTCCCTTCTGTCTGTGTCACTATGACACCCTGCGGGGGAGGGACAGGCTCATAGCTCCCTTCTGTCTGTCAGTGTGTCACCCTGCGGGGGGAGAGACAGGCTCATACAGTAGCTCCCTTCTGTCTGTGTCACTGTGTCACCCTGCGGGGGGAGGGACAGGCTCATAGCTCCCTTCTGTCTGTGTCACTGTGTCACCCTGCGGGGGGAGGGACAGGCTCATAGCTCCCTTCTGTCTGTGTCACTGTGTCACCCTGCGGGGGAGGGACAGACTCATAGCTCCCTTCTGTCTGTCTCACTGTGTCACCCTGCGGGGGGAGGGACAGGCTCATAGCTCCCTTCTGTCTGTGTCACTGTGTCACCCTGCGGGGGAGGGACAGACTCATAGCTCCCTTCTGTCTGTGTCACTGTGTCACCCTGCGGGGGGAGGGACAGACTCATAGCTCCCTTCTGTCTGTGTCACCCTGCGGGGGGAGGGACAGACTCATAGCTCCCTTCTGTCTGTGTCACCCTGCGGGGGGAGGGACAGGCTCATAGCTCCCTTCTGTCTGTGTCACTGTGTCACCCTGCGGGGGGAGGGACAGACTCATAGCTCCCTTCTGTCTGTGTCACTGTGTCACCCTGCGGGGGGAGGGACAGACTCATAGCTCCCTTCTGTCTGTGTCACTGTGTCACCCTGCGGGGGGAGGGACAGTCTCATAGCTCCCTTCTGTCTGTGTCACTGTGTCACCCTGCGGGGGGAGGGACAGGCTCATAGCTCCCTTCTGTCTGTGTCACTGTGTCACCCTGCGGGGGGGGACAGACTCATAGCTCCCTTCTGTCTGTGTCACTGTGTCACCCTGCGGGGGGAGGGACAGACTCATAGCTCCCTTCTGTCTGTGTCACTATGTCACCCTGCGGGGGGAGGGACAGGCTCATAGCTCCCTTCTGTCTGTGTCACTGTGTCACCCTGCGGGGGGAGGGACAGGCTCATAGCTCCCTTCTGTCTGTGTCACGGTGTCACCCTGCGGGGGGGAGGGACAGGCTCATAGCTCCCTTCTGTCTGTGTCACTGTGTCACCCTGCGGGGGGAGGGACAGACTCATAGCTCCCTTCTGTCTGTGTCACTGTGTCACCCTGCGGGGGGAGGGACAGGCTCATAGCTCCCTTCTGTCTGTCACTGTGTCACCCTGCGGGGGAGGGACAGGCTCATAGCTCCCTTCTGTCTGTGTCACTGTGTCACCCTGCGGGGGGAGAGGACAGGCTCATAGCTCCCTTCTGTCTGTGTCACTGTGTCACCCTGCGGGGGGAGGGACAGACTCATAGCTCCCTTCTGTCTGTGTCACTGTGTCACCCTGTGGGGGGAGGGACAGTCTCATAGCTCCCTTCTGTCTGTGTCACTGTGTCACCCTGCGGGGGGAGGGACAGGCTCATAGCTCCCTTCTGTCTGTGTCTGTGTCACCCTGCGGGGGAGGGACAGACTCATAGCTCCCTTCTGTCTGTGTCACCCTGTGGGGGGAGGGACAGACTCATAGCTCCCTTCTGTCTGTGTCACTGTGTCACCCTGCGGGGGAGGGACAGGCTCATAGCTCCCTTCTGTCTGTGTCACCCTGTGGGGGGAGGGACAGACTCATAGCTCCCTTCTGTCTGTGTCACTGTGTCACCCTGCGGGGGGAGGGACAGACTCATAGCTCCCTTCTGTCTGTGTCACTGTGTCACCCTGCGGGGGAGGGACAGACTCATAGCTCCCTTCTGTCTGTGTCACCCTGCGGGGGGAGGGACAGACTCATAGCTCCCTTCTGTCTGTGTCACTGTGTCACCCTGCGGGGGAGGGACAGACTCATAGCTCCCTTCTGTCTGTGTCACCCTGCGGGGGGAGGGACAGACTCATAGCTCCCTTCTGTCTGTGTCACTGTGTCACCCTGCGGGGGAGGGACAGGCTCATAGCTCCCTTCTGTCTGTGTCACCCTGTGGGGGGAGGGACAGACTCATAGCTCCCTTCTGTCTGTGTCACTGTGTCACCCTGCGGGGGGAGGGACAGGCTCATAGCTCCCTTCTGTCTGTGTCACTGTGTCACCCTGCGGGGGAGGGACAGACTCATAGCTCCCTTCTGTCTGTGTCTGTGTCACCCTGCGGGGGAGGGACAGACTCATAGCTCCCTTCTGTCTGTGTCACTGTGTCACCCTGCGGGGGGAGGGACAGACTCATAGCTCCCTTCTGTCTGTGTCACCCTGTGGAGGGAGGGACAGACTCATAGCTCCCTTCTGTCTGTGTCACCCTGTGGGTGGAGGGACAGACTCATAGCTCCCTTCTGTCTGTGTCACTGTGTCACCCTGCGGGGGGAGGGACAGGCTCATAGCTCCCTTCTGTCTGTGTCACCCTGTGGGGGGAGGGACAGACTCATAGCTCCCTTCTGTCTGTGTCACTGTGTCACCCTGCGGGGGGAGGGACAGGCTCATAGCTCCCTTCTGTCTGTGTCACTGTGTCACCCTGCGGGGGGAGGGACAGACTCATAGCTCCCTTCTGTCTGTGTCACTGTGTCACCCTGCGGGGGGAGGGACAGGCTCATAGCTCCCTTCTGTCTGTGTCACTGTGTCACCCTGCGGGGGGGAGGGACAGACTCATAGCTCCCTTCTGTCTGTGTCACTGTGTCACCCTGCGGGGGAGGGACAGACTCATAGCTCCCTTCTGTCTGTGTCACTGTGTCACCCTGCGGGGGAGGGACAGACTCATAGCTCCCTTCTGTCTGTGTCACTGTGTCACCCTGCGGGGGAGGGACAGACTCATAGCTCCCTTCTGTCTGTGTCACTGTGTCACCCTCCGGGGGAGGGACAGACTCATAGCTCCCTTCTGTCTGTCACTGTCACCCTGCGGGGGGAGGGACAGACTCATAGCTCCCTTCTGTCTGTGTCACTGTGTCACCCTGCGGGGGGAGGGACAGGCTCATAGCTCCCTTCTGTCTGTGTCACTGTGTCACCCTGCGGGGGGAGGGACAGGCTCATAGCTCCCTTCTGTCTGTGTCACTATGACACCCTGCGGGGGAGGGACAGGCTCATAGCTCCCTTCTGTCTGTGTCACTGTGTCACCCTGCGGGGGGAGGGACAGGCTCATAGCTCCCTTCTGTCTGTGTCACTATGACACCCTGCGGGGGGAGGGACAGACTCATAGCTCCCTTCTGTCTGTGTCACTATGACACCCTGCGGGGGAGGGACAGGCTCATAGCTCCCTTCTGTCTGTGTCACCCTGCGGGGGAGGGACAGGCTCATAGCTCCCTTCTGTCTGTGTCACTGTGTCACCCTCCGGGGGAGGGACAGACTCATAGCTCCCTTCTGTCTGTCACTGTCACCCTGCGGGGGGAGGGACAGACTCATAGCTCCCTTCTGTCTGTGTCACTGTGTCACCCTGCGGGGGGAGGGACAGGCTCATAGCTCCCTTCTGTCTGTGTCACTGTGTCACCCTGCGGGGGGAGGGACAGGCTCATAGCTCCCTTCTGTCTGTGTCACTATGACACCCTGCGGGGGAGGGACAGGCTCATAGCTCCCTTCTGTCTGTCAGTGTGTCACCCTGCGGGGGGAGGGACAGGCTCATAGCTCCCTTCTGTCTGTGTCACTGTATCACCCTGCGGGGGGAGGGACAGACTCATAGCTCCCTTCTGTCTGTGTCACTGTGTCACCCTGCGGGGGAGGGACAGGCTCATAGCTCCCTTCTGTCTGTGTCACTGTGTCACCCTGCGGGGGGAGGGACAGGCTCATAGCTCCCTTCTGTCTGTGTCACTGTGTCACCCTGCGGGGGAGGGACAGACTCATAGCTCCCTTCTGTCTGTGTCACCCTGCGGGGGGAGGGACAGGCTCATAGCTCCCTTCTGTCTGTGTCACTGTGTCACCCTGCGGGGGGAGGGACAGACTCATAGCTCCCTTCTGTCTGTGTCACTGTGTCACCCTGCGGGGGGAGGGACAGACTCATAGCTCCCTTCTGTCTGTGTCACTGTGTCACCCTGCGGGGGGAGGGACAGTCTCATAGCTCCCTTCTGTCTGTGTCACTGTGTCACCCTGCGGGGGGAGGGACAGGCTCATAGCTCCCTTCTGTCTGTGTCACTGTGTCACCCTGCGGGGGGGGACAGACTCATAGCTCCCTTCTGTCTGTGTCACTGTGTCACCCTGCGGGGGGAGGGACAGACTCATAGCTCCCTTCTGTCTGTGTCACTGTGTCACCCTGCGGGGGGAGGGACAGGCTCATAGCTCCCTTCTGTCTGTGTCACTGTGTCACCCTGCGGGGGGAGGGACAGGCTCATAGCTCCCTTCTGTCTGTGTCACGGTGTCACCCTGCGGGGGGGAGGGACAGGCTCATAGCTCCCTTCTGTCTGTGTCACTGTGTCACCCTGCGGGGGGAGGGACAGACTCATAGCTCCCTTCTGTCTGTGTCACTGTGTCACCCTGCGGGGGGAGGGACAGGCTCATAGCTCCCTTCTGTCTGTGTCACTGTGTCACCCTGCGGGGGGAGGGACAGGCTCATAGCTCCCTTCTGTCTGTCACTGTGTCACCCTGCGGGGGAGGGACAGGCTCATAGCTCCCTTCTGTCTGTGTCACTGTGTCACCCTGCGGGGGGAGAGGACAGGCTCATAGCTCCCTTCTGTCTGTGTCACTGTGTCACCCTGCGGGGGGAGGGACAGACTCATAGCTCCCTTCTGTCTGTGTCACTGTGTCACCCTGTGGGGGGAGGGACAGTCTCATAGCTCCCTTCTGTCTGTGTCACTGTGTCACCCTGCGGGGGGAGGGACAGGCTCATAGCTCCCTTCTGTCTGTGTCTGTGTCACCCTGCGGGGGAGGGACAGACTCATAGCTCCCTTCTGTCTGTGTCACCCTGTGGGGGGAGGGACAGACTCATAGCTCCCTTCTGTCTGTGTCACTGTGTCACCCTGCGGGGGAGGGACAGGCTCATAGCTCCCTTCTGTCTGTGTCACCCTGTGGGGGGAGGGACAGACTCATAGCTCCCTTCTGTCTGTGTCACTGTGTCACCCTGCGGGGGGAGGGACAGACTCATAGCTCCCTTCTGTCTGTGTCACTGTGTCACCCTGCGGGGGAGGGACAGACTCATAGCTCCCTTCTGTCTGTGTCACCCTGCGGGGGGAGGGACAGACTCATAGCTCCCTTCTGTCTGTGTCACTGTGTCACCCTGCGGGGGAGGGACAGACTCATAGCTCCCTTCTGTCTGTGTCACCCTGCGGGGGGAGGGACAGACTCATAGCTCCCTTCTGTCTGTGTCACTGTGTCACCCTGCGGGGGGAGGGACAGACTCATAGCTCCCTTCTGTCTGTGTCACCCTGTGGGGGGAGGGACAGACTCATAGCTCCCTTCTGTCTGTGTCACTGTGTCACCCTGCGGGGGGAGGGACAGGCTCATAGCTCCCTTCTGTCTGTGTCACTGTGTCACCCTGCGGGGGAGGGACAGACTCATAGCTCCCTTCTGTCTGTGTCACTGTGTCACCCTGCGGGGGGAGAGACAGACTCATAGGTCCCTTATGTCTGTGTCACTGTGTCACCCTGCGGGGGGAGGGACAGGCTCATAGCTCCCTTCTGTCTGTGTCTGTGTCACCCTGCGGGGGAGGGACAGACTCATAGCTCCCTTCTGTCTGTGTCACTGTGTCACCCTGCGGGGGGAGGGACAGACTCATAGCTCCCTTCTGTCTGTGTCACCCTGTGGAGGGAGGGACAGACTCATAGCTCCCTTCTGTCTGTGTCACCCTGTGGGTGGAGGGACAGACTCATAGCTCCCTTCTGTCTGTGTCACTGTGTCACTGTGTCACCCTGCGGGGGGAGGGACAGGCTCATAGCTCCCTTCTGTCTGTGTCACCCTGTGGGGGGAGGGACAGACTCATAGCTCCCTTCTGTCTGTGTCACTGTGTCACCCTGCGGGGGGAGGGACAGGCTCATAGCTCCCTTCTGTCTGTGTCACTGTGTCACCCTGCGGGGGGAGGGACAGACTCATAGCTCCCTTCTGTCTGTGTCACTGTGTCACCCTGCGGGGGGAGGGACAGGCTCATAGCTCCCTTCTGTCTGTGTCACTGTGTCACCCTGCGGGGGGGAGGGACAGACTCATAGCTCCCTTCTGTCTGTGTCACTGTGTCACCCTGCGGGGGAGGGACAGACTCATAGCTCCCTTCTGTCTGTGTCACTGTGTCACCCTGCGGGGGAGGGAAAGGCTCATAGCTCCCTTCTGTCTGTGTCATTGTGTCACCCTGCGGGGGAGGGACAGTCTCATAGCTCCCTTCTGTCTGTGTCATTGTGTCACCCTGCGGGGGGAGGGACAGACTCATAGCTCCCTTCTGTCTGTGTCACTGTGTCACCCTGCGGGGGGAGGGACAGGCTCATAGCTCCCTTCTGTCTGTGTCACTGTGTCACCCTGTGGGGGGAGGGACAGGCTCATAGCTCCCATCTGTCTGTGTCACTGTGTCACCCTGCGGGGGAGGGACAGACTCATAGCTCCCTTCTGTCTGTGTCACTGTGTCACCCTGCGGGGGAGGGACAGGCTCATAGCTCCCTTCTGTCTGTGTCACTGTGTCACCCTGCGGGGGGAGGGACAGTCTCATAGCTCCCTTCTGTCTGTGTCACTGTGTCACCCTGCGGGGGAGGGACAGGCTCATAGCTCCTGTCTGTGTCACTGTGTCACCCTGCGGGGGGAGGGACAGGCTCATAGCTCCCTTCTGTCTGTGTCACTGTGTCACCCTGCGGGGGGAGGGACAGACTCATAGCTCCCTTCTGTCTGTGTCACTGTGTCACCCTGCGGGGGGAGGGACAGGCTCATAGCTCCCTTCTGTCTGTGTCACTGTGTCACCCTGCGGGGGGAGGGACAGACTCATAGCTCCCTTCTGTCTGTGTCACTGTGTCACCATGTGGGGGAGGGACAGACTCATAGCTCCCTTCTGTCTGTGTCACTGTGTCACCCTGCGGGGGGAGGGACAGGCTCATAGCTCCCTTCTGTCTGTGTCACTGTGTCACCCTGCGGGGGGAGGGACAGGCTCATAGCTCCCTTCTGTCTGTGTCACTGTGTCACCCTGCGGGGGGAGGGACAGGCTCATAGCTCCCTTCTGTCTGTGTCACTGTGTCACCGTGCGTGGGGAGGGACAGTCTCATAGCTCCCTTCTGTCTGTGTCACTGTGTCACCCTGCGGGGGAGGGACAGTCTCATAGCTCCCTTCTGTCTGTGTCACCCTGCGGGGGAGGGACAGGCTCATAGCTCCCTTCTGTCTGTGTCACTGTGTCACCCTGCGGGGGAGGGACAGGCTCATAGCTCCCTTCTGTCTGTGTCTGTGTCACCCTGCGGGGGAGGGACAGACTCATAGCTCCCTTCTGTCTGTGTCACCCTGTGGGGGGAGGGACAGACTCATAGCTCCCTTCTGTCTGTGTCACCCTGTGGGTGGAGGGACAGACTCATAGCTCCCTTCTGTCTGTGTCACTGTGTCACCCTGCGGGGGCAGGGACAGACTCATAACTCCCTTCTGTCTGTGTCACTGTGTCACCCTGCGGGGGGAGGGACAGTCTCATAGCTCCCTTCTGTCTGTGTCACTGTGTCACCCTGCGGGGGGAGGGACAGGCTCATAGCTCCCTTCTGTCTGTGTCACTGTGTCACCCTGCGGGGGGAGGGACAGGCTCATAGCTCCCTTCTGTCTGTGTCACTGTGTCACCCTGCGGGGGGAGGGACAGACTCATAGCTCCCTTCTGTCTGTGTCACTGTGTCACCCTGCGGGGGAGGGACAGGCTCATAGCTCCCTTCTGTCTGTGTCACTGTGTCACCCTGCGGGGGGAGGGACAGGCTCATAGCTCCCTTCTGTCTGTGTCACTGTGTCACCCTGCGGGGGGAGGGACAGACTCATAGCTCCCTTCTGTCTGTGTCACTGTGTCACCCTGCGGGGGAGGGACAGGCTCATAGCTCCCTTCTGTCTGTGTCATTGTGTCACCCTGCGGGGGAGGGACAGTCTCATAGCTCCCTTCTGTCTGTGTCATTGTGTCACCCTGCGGGGGAGGGACAGTCTCATAGCTCCCTTCTGTCTGTGTCATTGTGTCACCCTGCGGGGGGAGGGACAGACTCATAGCTCCCTTCTGTCTGTGTCACTGTGTCACCCTGCGGGGGGAGGGACAGGCTCATAGCTCCCTTCTGTCTGTGTCACTGTGTCACCCTGCGGGGGAGGGACAGTCTCATAGCTCCCTTCTGTCTGTGTCATTGTGTCACCCTGCGGGGGGAGGGACAGACTCATAGCTCCCTTCTGTCTGTGTCACTGTGTCACCCTGCGGGGGGAGGGACAGGCTCATAGCTCCCTTCTGTCTGTGTCACTGTGTCACCCTGCGGGGGGAGGGACAGACTCATAGCTCCCTTCTGTCTGTGTCACCCTGCGGGGGGAGGGACAGACTCATAGCTCCCTTCTGTCTGTCACTGTGTCACCCTGCGGGGGGAAGGACAGACTCATAGCTCCCTTCTGTCTGTGTCACTGTGTCACCCTGCGGGGGGAGGGACAGGCTCATAGCTCCCTTCTGTCTGTGTCACTGTGTCACCCTGCGGGGGGAGGGACAGGCTCATAGCTCCCTTCTGTCTGTCACTGTGTCACCCTGCGGGGGGAGGGACAGACTCATAGCTCCCTTCTGTCTGTGTCACTGTGTCACACTGCGGGGGGAGGGACAGGCTCATAGCTCCCTTCTGTCTGTGTCACCCTGCGGGGGAGGGACAGACTCATAGCTCCCTTCTGTCTGTGTCACTGTGTCACCCTGCGGGGGAGGGACAGACTCATAGCTCCCTTCTGTCTGTGTCACTGTGTCACACTGCGGGGGGAGGGACAGGCTCATAGCTCCCTTCTGTCTGTGTCACCCTGCGGGGGGAGGGACAGGCTCATAGCTCCCTTCTGTCTGTGTCACTGTGTCACCCTGCGGGGGGAGGGACAGGCTCATAGCTCCCTTCTGTCTGTGTCACTGTGTCACCCTGCGGGGGGAGGGACAGGCTCATAGCTCCCTTCTGTCTGTCACTGTGTCACCCTGCGGGGGAGGGACAGGCTCATAGCTCCCTTCTGTCTGTGTCACTGTGTCACCCTGCGGGGGGAGGGACAGGCTCATAGCTCCCTTCTGTCTGTCACTGTGTCACCCTGCGGGGGAGGGACAGGCTCATAGCTCCCTTCTGTCTGTGTCACTGTGTCACCCTGCGGGGGGAGAGGACAGGCTCATAGCTCCCTTCTGTCTGTGTCACTGTGTCACCCTG
The DNA here is from genome assembly GCF_040206685.1 of Ascaphus truei. Classification (NCBI taxonomy): domain Eukaryota; kingdom Metazoa; phylum Chordata; class Amphibia; order Anura; family Ascaphidae; genus Ascaphus; species Ascaphus truei. The sequence continues at coordinate 122,576 of NW_027457037.1, forward strand.
CGGGGGGAGGGACAGGCTCATGGCTCCCTTCTGTCTGTCACTGTGTCACCCTGCGGGGGAGGGACAGGCTCATAGCTCCCTTCTGTCTGTGTCACTGTGTCACCCTGCGGGGGGAGAGGACAGGCTCATAGCTCCCTTCTGTCTGTGTCACTGTGTCACTGTGTCACCCTGCGGGGGAGGGACAGGCTCATAGCTCCCTTCTGTCTGTGTCACTGTGTCACCCTGCGGGGGAGGGACAGGCTCATAGCTCCCTTCTGACTGTGTCACCCTGCGGGGGGAGGGACAGACTCATAGCTCCCTTCTGTCTGTGTCACCCTGCGGGGGGAGGGACAGACTCATAGCTCCCTTCTGTCTGTGTCACTGTGTAACCCTGCGGGGGGAGTGACTGGCTCATAGCTCCCTTCTGTCTGTGTCACTGTGTCACCCTGCGGGGGGAGGGACAGGCTCATAGCTCCCTTCTGTCTGTGTCACTGTGTCACACTGCGGGGGGAGGGACAGGCTCATAGCTCCCTTCTGTCTGTGTCACTGTGTCACCCTGCGGGGGGAGGGACAGACTCATAGCTCCCTTCTGTCTGTGTCACTGTGTCACCCTGCGGGGGGAGGGACAGACTCATAGCTCCCTTCTGTCTGTGTCACTGTGTCACACTGCGGGGGGAGGGACAGGCTCATAGCTCCCTTCTGTCTGTGTCACTGTGTCACCCTGCGGGGGGAGGGACAGACTCATAGCTCCCTTCTGTCTGTGTCACCCTGCGGGGGGAGGGACAGACTCATAGCTCCCTTCTGTCTGTGTCACTGTGTAACCCTGCGGGGGGAGGGACAGGCTCATAGCTCCCTTCTGTCTGTGTCACTGTGTCACCCTGCGGGGGGAGGGACAGGCTCATAGCTCCCTTCTGTCTGTGTCACTGTGTCACACTGCGGGGGGAGGGACAGGCTCATAGCTCCCTTCTGTCTGTGTCACTGTGTCACCCTGCGGGGGGAGGGACAGACTCATAGCTCCCTTCTGTCTGTGTCACTGTGTCACCCTGCGGGGGGAGGGACAGACTCATAGCTCCCTTCTGTCTGTGTCACTGTGTCACACTGCGGGGGGAGGGACAGGCTCATAGCTCCCTTCTGTCTGTGTCACTGTGTCACCCTGCGGGGGGAGGGACAGACTCATAGCTCCCTTCTGTCTGTGTCACTGTGTCACCCTGCGGGGGGAGGGACAGACTCATAGCTCCCTTCTGTCTGTGTCACTGTGTCACCCTGCGGGGGGAGGGACAGACTCATAGCTCCCTTCTGTCTGTGTCACTATCACACCCTGCGGGGGGAGGGACAGGCTCATAGCTCCCTTCTGTCTGTGTCACTATCACACCCTGTGGGGGGAGGGACAGTCTCATAGCTCCCTTCTGTCTGTGTCACTGTGTCACCCTGCGGGGGGAGGGACAGACTCATAGCTCCCTTCTGTCTGTGTCACTGTGTCACCCTGCGGGGGGAGGGACAGACTCATAGCTCCCTTCTGTCTGTGTCACTATCACACCCTGTGGGGGGAGGGACAGTCTCATAGCTCCCTTCTGTCTGTGTCACTGTGTCACCCTGCGGGGGGAGGGACAGACTCATAGCTCCCTTCTGTCTGTGTCACTGTGTCACCCTGCGGGGGGGGACAGACTCATAGCTCCCTTCTGTCTGTGTCACTGTGTTACCCTGCGGGGGAGGGACAGACTCATAGCTCCCTTCTGTCTGTGTCACTGTGTCACCCTGCGGGGGAGGGACAGACTCATAGCTCCCTTCTGTCTGTGTCACTGTGTCACCCTGCGGGGGGAGGGACAGACACATAGCTCCCTTCTGTCTGTGTCACTGTGTCACCCTGCGGGGGGAGGGACAGACTCATAGCTCCCTTCTGTCTGTGTCACTGTGTCACCCTGCGGGGGGAGGGACAGGCTCATAGCTCCCTTCTGTCTGTGTCACTGTGTCACCCTGCGGGGGGAGGGACAGGCTCATAGCTCCCTTCTGTCTGTGTCACTGTGTCACCCTGCGGGGGGAGGGACAGGCTCATAGCTCCCTTCTGTCTGTGTCACTGTGTCACCCTGCGGGGGGAGGGACAGGCTCATAGCTCCCTTCTGTCTGTGTCACCCTGCGGGGGAGGGACAGGCTCATAGCTCCCTTCTGTCTGTGTCACTGTGTCACCCTGCGGGGGGAGGGACAGGCTCATAGCTCCCTTCTGTCTGTGTCACTGTGTCACCCTGCGGGGGGAGGGACAGGCTCATAGCTCCCTTCTGTCTGTGTCACTGTGTCACCCTGCGGGGGGAGGGACAGGCTCATAGCTCCCTTCTGTCTGTGTCACTGTGTCACCCTGCGGGGGGAGGGACAGACTCATAGCTCCCTTCTGTCTGTGTCACTGTGTCACCCTGCGGGGGGAGGGACAGACTCATTGCTCCCTTCTGTCTGTGTCACTGTGTCACCCTGCGGGGGGAGGGACAGGCTCATAGCTCCCTTCTGTCTGTGTCACTGTGTCACCCTGCGGGGGGAGGGACAGGCTCATAGCTCCCTTCTGTCTGTGTCACTGTGTCACCCTGCGGGGGGAGGGACAGACTCATAGCTCCCTTCTGTCTGTGTCACTGTGTCACCCTGCGGGGGGAGGGACAGACTCATAGCTCCCTTCTGTCTGTGTCTGTGTCACCCTGCGGGGGAGGGACAAACTCATAGCTCCCTTCTGTCTGTGTCACTGTGTCACCCTGCGGGGGAGGGACAGGCTCATAGCTCCCTTCTGTCTGTGTCACCCTGCGGGGGGAGGGACAGACTCATAGCTCCCTTCTGTCTGTGTCACCCTGCGGGGGGAGGGACAGACTCATAGCTCCCTTCTGTCTGTGTCACTGTGTCACCCTGCGGGGGGAGGGACAGACTCATAGCTCCCTTCTGTCTGTGTCACTGTGTCACCCTGCGGGGGGGGACAGACTCATAGCTCCCTTCTATCTGTGTCACTGTGTCACCCTGCGGGGGAGGGACAGACTCATAGCTCCCTTCTGTCTGTGTCACTGTGTCACCCTGCGGGGGGAGGGACAGACTCATAGCTCCCTTCTGTCTGTGTCACTGTGTCACCCTGCGGGGGAGGGACAGACTCATAGCTCCCTTCTGTCTGTGTCACTGTGTCACCCTGCGGGGGGAGGGACAGACACATAGCTCCCTTCTGTCTGTGTCACTGTGTCACCCTGCGGGGGGAGGGACAGACTCATAGCTCCCTTCTGTCTGTGTCACTGTGTCACCCTGCGGGGGAGGGACAGACTCATAGCTCCCTTCTGTCTGTGTCACTGTGTCACCCTGCGGGGGAGGGACAGACTCATAGCTCCCTTCTGTCTGTGTCACTGTGTCACCCTGCGGGGGGAGGGACAGGCTCATAGCTCCCTTCTGTCTGTGTCACCCTGCGGGGGGAGGGACAGACTCATAGCTCCCTTCTGTCTGTGTCACTGTGTCACCCTGCGGGGGGAGGGACAGACTCATAGCTCCCTTCTGTCTGTCACTGTGTCACCCTGCGGGGGGAGGGACAGACTCATAGCTCCCTTCTGTCTGTGTCACTGTGTCACCCTGCGGGGTGAGGGACAGACTCATAGCTCCCTTCTGTCTGTGTCACTGTGTCACCCTGCGGGGGGAGGGACAGACTCATAGCTCCCTTCTGTCTGTGTCACTGTGTCACCCTGCGGGGGGAGGGACAGGCTCATAGCTCCCTTCTGTCTGTGTCACTGTGTCACCCTGCGGGGGGAGGGACAGGCTCATAGCTCCCTTCTGTCTGTGTCACTGTCACCCTGCGGGGGGAGGGACAGACTCATAGCTCCCTTCTGTCTGTGTCACCCTGCGGGGGGAGGGACAGGCTCATAGCTCCCTTCTGTCTGTGTCACTGTGTCACCCTGCGGGGGGAGGGACAGGCTCATAGCTCCCTTCTGTCTGTGTCACTGTGTCACCCTGCGGGGGAGGGACAGACTCATAACTCCCTTCTGTCTGTGTCACTGTGTCACCCTGCGGGGGGAGGGACAGGCTCATAGCTCCCTTCTGTCTGTGTCACTGTGTCACCCTGCGGGGGGAGGGACAGGCTCGTAGCCCCCTTCTGTCTGTGTCACTGTGTCACCCTGCGGGGGGAGGGACAGACTCATAGCTCCCTTCTGTCTGTGTCACTATGACACCCTGCGGGGGAGGGACAGACTCATAGCTCCCTTCTGTCTGTGTCACTGTGTCACCCTGCGGGGGGAGGGACAGGCACATAGCTCCCTTCTGTCTGTGTCACTGTGTCACCCTGCGGGGGAGGGACAGACTCATAGCTCCCTTCTGTCTGTGTCACTGTGTCACCCTGTGGGGGGAGGGACAGACTCATAGCTCCCTTCTGTCTGTGTCACTGTGTCACCCTGCGGGGGGAGGGACAGGCTCATAGCTCCCTTCTGTCTGTGTCACTGTGTCACCCTGCGGGGGAGGGACAGACTCATAGCTCCCTTCTGTCTGTGTCACTGTGTCACCCTGCGGGGGAGGGACAGACTCATAGCTCCCTTCTGTCTGTGTCACTGTGTCACCCTGCGGGGGGAGGGACAGGCTCATAGCTCCCTTCTGTCTGTGTCACCCTGCGGGGGGAGGGACAGGCTCATAGCTCCCTTCTGTCTGTGTCACCCTGCGGGGGAGGGACAGGCTCATAGCTCCCTTCTGTCTGTGTCACTGTGTCACCCTGCGGGGGAGGGACAGACTCATAGCTCCCTTCTGTCTGTGTCACTGTGTCACCCTGCGGGGGAGGGACAGGCTCATAGCTCCCTTCTGTCTGTGTCACCCTGCGGGGGGAGGGACAGGCTCATAGCTCCCTTCTGTCTGTGTCACTGTGTCACCCTGCGGGGGGAGGGACAGACTCATAGCTCCCTTCTGTCTGTGTCACTGTGTCACCCTGCGGGGGGAGGGACAGACTCATAGCTCCCTTCTGTCTGTGTCACTGTGTCACCCTGCGGGGGGAGGGACAGGCTCATAGCTCCCTTCTGTCTGTGTCACTGTGTCACCCTGCGGGGGAGGGACAGGCTCATAGCTCCCTTCTGTCTGTGTCACCCTGCGGGGGAGGGACAGGCTCATAGCTCCCTTCGGTCTGTGTCACTGTGTCACCCTGCGGGGGGAGGGATAGGCTCATAGCTCCCTCCTGTCTGTGTCACTGTGTCACCCTGCGGGGGGAGGGACAGGCTCATAGCTCCCTTCTGTCTGTGTCACTGTGTCACCCTGCGGGGGGAGGGACAGGCTCATAGCTCCCTTCTGTCTGTGTCACTGTGTCACCCTGTGGGGGGAGGGACAGTCTCATAGCTCCCTTCTGTCTGTGTCACTGTGTCACCCTGCGGGGGAGGGACAAGCTCATAGCTCCCTTCTGTCTGTGTCACTGTGTCACCCTGCGGGGAAGGGACAGGCTCATAGCTCCCTTCTGTCTGTGTCACTGTGTCACCCTGCGGGGGGAGGGACAGACTCATAGCTCCCTTCTGTCTGTGTCACCCTGCGGGGGGAGGGACAGGCTCATAGCTCCCTTCTGTCTGTGTCACCCTGTGGGGGAGGGACAGGCTCATAGCTCCCTTCTGTCTGTGTCACTGTGTCACCCTGCGGGGGAGGGACAGACTCATAGCTCCCTTCTGTCTGTGTCACTGTGTCACCCTGCGGGGGGAGGGACAGGCTCATAGCTCCCTTCTGTTTGTGTCACTGTGTCACCGTGCGGGGGGAGGGACAGGCTCATAGCTCCCTTCTGTCTGTGTCACCCTGCGGGGGGAGGGATAGACTCATAGCTCCCTTCTGTCTGTGTCACTGTGTCACCCTGCGGGGGGAGGGACAGGCTCATAGCTCCCTTCTGTCTGTGTCACTGTGTCACCCTGCGGGGGAGGGACAGACTCATAGCTCCCTTCTGTCTGTGTCACTGTGTCACCCTGCGGGGGAGGGACAGGCTCATAGCTCCCTTCTGTCTGTGTCACCCTGCGGGGGGAGGGACAGGCTCATAGCTCCCTTCTGTCTGTGTCACTGTGTCACCCTGCGGGGGGAGGGACAGACTCATAGCTCCCTTCTGTCTGTGTCACTGTGTCACCCTGCGGGGGGAGGGACAGACTCATAGCTCCCTTCTGTCTGTGTCACTGTGTCACCCTGCGGGGGAGGGACAGGCTCATAGCTCCCTTCTGTCTGTGTCACTGTGTCACCCTGCGGGGGGAGGGACAGACTCATAGCTCCCTTCTGTCTGTGTCACTGTGTCACCCTGCGGGGGAGGGACAGGCTCATAGCTCCCTTCTGTCTGTGTCACCCTGCGGGGGAGGGACAGGCTCATAGCTCCCTTCTGTCTGTGTCACTGTGTCACCCTGCGGGGGGAGGGACAGGCTCATAGCTCCCTTCTGTCTGTGTCACTGTGTCACCCTGCGGGGGGAGGGACAGGCTCATAGCTCCCTTCTGTCTGTGTCACTGTGTCACCCTGTGGGGGGAGGGACAGTCTCATAGCTCCCTTCTGTCTGTGTCACTGTGTCACCCTGCGGGGGGAGGGACAGTCTCATAGCTCCCTTCTGTCTGTGTCACTGTGTTACCCTGCGGGGGAGGGACAGGCTCATAGCTCCCTTCTGTCTGTGTCACTGTGTCACCCTGCGGGGGAGGGACAGACTCATAGCTCCCTTCTGTCTGTGTCACTGTGTCACCCTGCGGGGGGAGGGACAGGCTCATAGCTCCCTTCTGTCTGTGTCACTTTGTCACCCTGTGGGGGGAGGGACAGTCTCATAGCTCCCTTCTGTCTGTGTCACTGTGTCACCCTGCGGGGGGAGGGACAGGCTCATAGCTCCCTTCTGTCTGTGTCACTGTGTCACCCTGCGGGGGGAGGGACAGACTCATAGCTCCCTTCTGTCTGTGTCACTGTGTCACCCTGCGGGGGGAGGGACAGGCTCATAGCTCCCTTCTGTCTGTGTCACCCTGCGGGGGAGGGACAGACTCATAGCTCCCTTCTGTCTGTGTCACTGTGTCACCCTGCGGGGGGAGGGACAGACTCATAGCTCCCTTCTGTCTGTGTCACTGTGTCACCCTGCGGGGGGAGGGACAGACTCATAGCTCCCTTCTGTCTGTGTCACTGTGTCACCCTGCGGGGGAGGGACAGGCTCATAGCTCCCTTCTGTCTGTGTCACTGTGTCACCCTGCGGGGGGAGGGACAGACTCATAGCCCCCTTCTGTCTGTGTCACTGTGTCACCCAGCGGGGGAGGGACAGACTCATAGCTCCCTTCTGTCTGTGTCACTGTGTCACCCTGCGGGGGGAGGGACAGGCTCATAGCTCCCTTCTGTCTGTGTCACTGTGTCACCCTGCGGGGGGGAGGGACAGTCTCATAGCTCCCTTCTGTCTGTGTCACTTTGTCACCCTGCGGGGGAGGGACAGACTCATAGCTCCCTTCTGTCTGTGTCACTTTGTCACCCTGCGGGGGGAGGGACAGGCTCATAGCTCCCTTCTGTCTGTGTCACTGTGTCACCCTGCGGGGGGAGGGACAGACTCATAGCCCCTTCTGTCTGTGTCACTGTGTCACCCTGTGGGGGGAGGGACAGGCTCATAGCTCCCTTCTGTCTGTGTCACTTTGTCACCCTGCGGGGGAGGGACAGGCTCATAGCTCCCTTCTGTCTGTGTCACTGTGTCACCCTGCGGGGGGAGGGACAGTCTCATAGCTCCCTTCTGTCTGTGTCACTGTGTCACCCTGCGGGGGGAGGGACAGACTCATAGCCCCCTTCTGTCTGTGTCACTGTGTCACCCAGCGGGGGAGGGACAGACTCATAGCTCCCTTCTGTCTGTGTCACTGTGTCACCCTGCGGGGGGAGGGACAGGCTCATAGCTCCCTTCTGTCTGTGTCACTTTGTCACCCTGCGGGGGGAGGGACAGGCTCATAGCTCCCTTCTGTCTGTGTCACTTTGTCACCCTGCGGGGGGAGGGACAGGCTCATAGCTCCCTTCTGTCTGTGTCACTGTGTCACCCTGCGGGGGAGGGACAGACTCATAGCTCCCTTCTGTCTGTGTCACTGTGTCACCCTGCGGGGGGAGGGACAGGCTCATAGCTCCCTTCTGTCTGTGTCACTTTGTCACCCTGTGGGGGGAGGGACAGTCTCATAGCTCCCTTCTGTCTGTGTCACTGTGTCACCCTGCGGGGGGAGGGACAGGCTCATAGCTCCCTTCTGTCTGTGTCACTGTGTCACCCTGCGGGGGGAGGGACAGACTCATAGCTCCCTTCTGTCTGTGTCACTGTGTCACCCTGCGGGGGGAGGGACAGGCTCATAGCTCCCTTCTGTCTGTGTCACCCTGCGGGGAGGGACAGACTCATAGCTCCCTTCTGTCTGTGTCACTGTGTCACCCTGCGGGGGGAGGGACAGACTCATAGCTCCCTTCTGTCTGTGTCACTGTGTCACCCTGCGGGGGGAGGGACAGACTCATAGCTCCCTTCTGTCTGTGTCACTGTGTCACCCTGCGGGGGAGGGACAGACTCATAGCACCCTTCTGTCTGTGTCACTGTGTCACCCAGCGGGGGAGGGACAGACTCATAGCTCCCTTCTGTCTGTGTCACTGTGTCACCCTGCGGGGGGAGGGACAGGCTCATAGCTCCCTTCTGTCTGTGTCACTTTGTCACCCTGCGGGGGGAGGGACAGGCTCATAGCTCCCTTCTGTCTGTGTCACTTTGTCACCCTGCGGGGGGAGGGACAGGCTCATAGCTCCCTTCTGTCTGTGTCACTGTCACCCTGCGGGAGGAGGGACAGACTCATAGCTCCCTTCTGTCTGTGTCACTGTGTCACCCTGCGGGGGGAGGGACAGGCTCATAGCTCCCTTCTGTCTGTGTCACTGTGTCACCCTGTGGGGGGAGGGACAGGCTCATAGCTCCCTTCTGTCTGTGTCACTGTGTCACCCTGCGGGGGGAGGGACAGACTCATAGCTCCCTTCTGTCTGTGTCACTGTGTCACCCTGCGGGGGAGGGACAGACTCATAGCTCCCTTCTGTCTGTGTCACTGTGTCACCCTGCGGGGGGAGGGACAGGCTCATAGCTCCCTTCTGTCTGTGTCACTTTGTCACCCTGTGGGGGGAGGGACAGTCTCATAGCTCCCTTCTGTCTGTGTCACTGTGTCACCCTGCGGGGGGAGGGACAGGCTCATAGCTCCCTTCTGTCTGTGTCACTGTGTCACCCTGCGGGGGGAGGGACAGACTCATAGCTCCCTTCTGTCTGTGTCACTGTGTCACCCTGCGGGGGAGGGACAGGCTCATAGCTCCCTTCTGTCTGTGTCACCCTGCGGGGAGGGACAGACTCATAGCTCCCTTCTGTCTGTGTCACTGTGTCACCCTGCGGGGGAGGGACAGACTCATAGCTCCCTTCTGTCTGTGTCACTGTGTCACCCTGCGGGGGAGGGACAGACTCATAGCCCCCTTCTGTCTGTGTCACTGTGTCACCCTGCGGGGGAGGGACAGACTCATAGCTCCCTTCTGTCTGTGTCACTGTGTCACCCTGCGGGGGAGGGACAGGCTCATAGCTCCCTTCTGTCTGTGTCACTTTGTCACCCTGCGGGGGGAGGGACAGGCTCATAGCTCCCTTCTGTCTGTGTCACTTTGTCACCCTGCGGGGGGAGGGACAGGCTCATAGCTCCCTTCTGTCTGTGTCACTGTCACCCTGCGGGAGGAGGGACAGACTCATAGCTCCCTTCTGTCTGTGTCACTTGTCACCCTGCGGGGGGAGGGACAGGCTCATAGCTCCCTTCTGTCTGTGTCACTGTGTCACCCTGCGGGGGAGGGACAGGCTCATAGCTCCCTTCTGTCTGTCTCACTGTGTCACCCTGCGGGGGAGGGACAGGCTCATAGCTCCCTTCTGTCTGTGTCACTGTCACCCTGCGGGGGAGGGACAGACTCATAGCTCCCTTCTGTCTGTGTCACTTTGTCACCCTGCGGGGGGAGGGACAGACTCATAGCTCCCTTCTGTCTGTGTCACTGTGTCACCCTGCGGGGGGAGGGACAGACTCATAGCCCCCTTCTGTCTGTGTCACTGTGTCACCCTGCGGGGGAGGGACAGACTCATAGCTCCCTTCTGTCTGTGTCACTGTGTCACCCTGCGGGAGGAGGGACAGACTCATAGCTCCCTTCTGTCTGTGTCACTGTGTCACCCTGCGGGGGGAGGGACAGGCTCATAGCTCCCTTCTGTCTGTGTCACTGTGTCACCCTGCGGGGGAGGGACAGGCTCATAGCTCCCTTCTGTCTGTGTCACTGTGTCACCCTGCGGGGGGAGGGACAGACTCATAGCTCCCTTCTGTCTGTGTCACTGTGTCACCCTGTGGGGGAGGGACAGGCTCATAGCTCCCTTCTGTCTGTGTCACTGTGTCACCCTGCGGGGGGAGGGACAGGCTCATAGCTCCCTTCTGTCTGTGTCACTGTGTCACCCTGCGGGGGAGGGACAGGCTCATAGCTCCCTTCTGTCTGTGTCACTGTGTCACCCTGCGGGGGGAGGGACAGGCTCATAGCTCCCTTCTGTCTGTGTCACTGTGTCACCCTGCGGGGGAGGGACAGGCTCATAGCTCCCTTCTGTCTGTGTCACTGTGTCACCCTGCGGGGGAGGGACAGGCTCATAGCTCCCTTCTGTCTGTGTCACTGTGTCACCCTGCGGGGGGAGGGACAGACTCATAGCTCCCTTCTGTCTGTGTCACCCTGCGGGGAGGGACAGGCTCATAGCTCCCTTCTGTCTGTGTCACTGTGTCACCCTGCGGGGGGAGGGACAGGCTCATAGCTCCCTTCTGTCTGTGTCACTGTGTCACCCTGCGGGGGGAGGACAGGCTCATAGCTCCCTTCTGTCTGTGTCACTGTGTCACCCTGCGGGGGGAGGGACAGGCTCATAGCTCCCTTCTGTCTGTGTCACTGTGTCACCCTGCGGGGGGAGGGACAGGCTCATAGCTCCCTTCTGTCTGTGTCACTGTGTCACCCTGCGGGGGGAGGGACAGGCTCATAGCTCCCTTCTGTCTGTGTCACTGTGTCACCCTGCGGGGGAGGGACAGACTCATAGCTCCCTTCTGTCTGTGTCACTGTGTCACCCTGCGGGGGGAGGGACAGGCTCATAGCTCCCTTCTGTCTGTGTCACTGTGTCACCCTGCGGGGGGAGGGACAGGCTCATAGCTCCCTTCTGTCTGTGTCACTGTGTCACCCTGCGGGGGAGGGACAGGCTCATAGCTCCCTTCTGTCTGTGTCACTGTGTCACCCTGCGGGGGGAGGGACAGGCTCATAGCTCCCTTCTGTCTGTGTCACTGTGTCACCCTGCGGGGGGAGGGACAGGCTCATAGCTCCCTTCTGTCTGTGTCACTGTGTCACCCTGCGGGGGAGGGACAGGCTCATAGCTCCCTTCTGTCTGTGTCACTGTTCACCCTGCGGGGGAGGGACAGGCTCATAGCTCCCTTCTGTCTGTGTCACTGTGTCACCCTGCGGGGGGAGGGACAGGCTCATAGCTCCCTTCTGTCTGTGTCACTGTGTCACCCTGCGGGGGGAGGGACAGACTCATAGCTCCCTTCTGTCTGTGTCACTGTGTCACCCTGCGGGGGAGGGACAGGCTCATAGCTCCCTTCTGTCTGTGTCACTGTGTCACCCTGCGGGGGGAGGGACAGTCTCATAGCTCCCTTCTGTCTGTGTCACTGTGTCACCCTGCGGGGGGAGGGACAGGACTCATAGCTCCCTTCTGTCTGTGTCACTGTGTCACCCTGCGGGGGAGAGGCTCATAGCTCCCTTCTGTCTGTGTCACCCTGCGGGGGAGGGACAGGCTCATAGCTCCCTTCTGTCTGTGTCACTGTGTCACCCTGCGGGGGGAGGGACAGACTCATAGCTCCCTTCTGTCTGTGTCACTGTGTCACCCTGCGGGGGAGGGACAGGCTCATAGCTCCCTTCTGTCTGTGTCACTGTGTCACCCTGCGGGGGGAGGGACAGGCTCATAGCTCCCTTCTGTCTGTGTCACTGTGTCACCCTGCGGGGGGAGGGACAGGCTCATAGCTCCCTTCTGTCTGTGTCACTGTGTCACCCTGTGGGGGGAGGGACAGTCTCATAGCTCCCTTCTGTCTGTGTCACCCTGCGGGGGGAGGGACAGACTCATAGCTCCCTTCTGTCTGTCACTGTGTCACCCTGCGGGGGGAGGGACAGACTCATAGCTCCCTTCTGTCTGTGTCACTGTGTCACCCTGCGGGGGGAGGGACAGACTCATAGCCCCCTTCTGTCTGTGTCACTGTGTCACCCTGCGGGGGAGGGACAGACTCATAGCTCCCTTCTGTCTGTGTCACTGTCACCCTGCGGGAGGAGGGACAGACTCATAGCTCCCTTCTGTCTGTGTCACTGTGTCACCCTGCGGGGGGAGGGACAGGCTCATAGCTCCCTTCTGTCTGTGTCACTGTGTCACCCTGCGGGGGGAGGGACAGGCTCATAGCTCCCTTCTGTCTGTGTCACTGTGTCACCCTGCGGGGGGAGGGACAGACTCATAGCTCCCTTCTGTCTGTGTCACTGTGTCACCCTGTGGGGGGAGGGACAGGCTCATAGCTCCCTCCTGTCTGTGTCACTGTGTCACCCTGCGGGGGAGGGACAGGCTCATAGCTCCCTTCTGTCTGTGTCACTGTGTCACCCTGCGGGGGGAGGGACAGGCTCATAGCTCCCTTCTGTCTGTGTCACTGTGTCACCCTGTGGGGGGAGGGACAGTCTCATAGCTCCCTTCTGTCTGTGTCACTGTGTCACCCTGCGGGGGAGGGACAGGCTCATAGCTCCCTTCTGTCTGTGTCACTGTGTCACCCTGCGGGGAAGGGACAGGCTCATAGCTCCCTTCTGTCTGTGTCACTGTGTCACCCTGCGGGGGGAGGGACAGACTCATAGCTCCCTTCTGTCTGTGTCACCCTGCGGGGGAGGGACAGGCTCATAGCTCCCTTCTGTCTGTGTCACTGTGTCACCCTGCGGGGGAGGGACAGACTCATAGCTCCCTTCTGTCTGTGTCACTGTGTCACCCTGCGGGGGGAGGGACAGGCTCATAGCTCCCTTCTATTTGTGTCACTGTGTCACCCTGCGGGGGGAGGGACAGGCTCATAGCTCCCTTCTGTCTGTGTCACTGTGTCACCCTGCGGGGGGAGGGATAGACTCATAGCTCCCTTCTGTCTGTGTCACTGTGTCACCCTGCGGGGGAGGGACAGGCTCATAGCTCCCTTCTGTCTGTGTCACTGTGTCACCCTGCGGGGGGGAGGGACAGGCTCATAGCTCCCTTCTGTCTGTGTCACTGTGTCACCCTGCGGGGAAGGGACAGGCTCATAGCTCCCTTCTGTCTGTGTCACTGTGTCACCCTGCGGGGGAGGGACAGACTCATAGCTCCCTTCTGTCTGTGTCACTGTATCACCCTGCGGGGGGAGGGACAGACTCATAGCTCCCTTCTGTCTGTGTCACTGTGTCACCCTGCGGGGGGAGGGACAGGCTCATAGCTCCCTTCTGTCTGTGTCACTGTGTCACCCTGCGGGGGGAGGGACAGGCTCATAGCTCCCTTCTGTCTGTGTCACTGTGTCACCCTGCGGGGGGAGGGACAGGCTCATAGCTCCCTTCTGTCTGTGTCACTGTGTCACCCTGTGGGGGGAGGGACAGTCTCATAGCTCCCTTCTGTCTGTGTCACCCTGCGGGGGGAGGGACAGACTCATAGCTCCCTTCTGTCTGTCACTGTGTCACCCTGCGGGGGGAGGGACAGACTCATAGCTCCCTTCTGTCTGTGTCACTGTGTCACCCTGCGGGGGGAGGGACAGACTCATAGCCCCCTTCTGTCTGTGTCACTGTGTCACCCTGCGGGGGAGGGACAGACTCATAGCTCCCTTCTGTCTGTGTCACTGTCACCCTGCGGGAGGAGGGACAGACTCATAGCTCCCTTCTGTCTGTGTCACTGTGTCACCCTGCGGGGGGAGGGACAGGCTCATAGCTCCCTTCTGTCTGTGTCACTGTGTCACCCTGCGGGGGGAGGGACAGGCTCATAGCTCCCTTCTGTCTGTGTCACTGTGTCACCCTGCGGGGGGAGGGACAGACTCATAGCTCCCTTCTGTCTGTGTCACTGTGTCACCCTGTGGGGGGAGGGACAGGCTCATAGCTCCCTCCTGTCTGTGTCACTGTGTCACCCTGCAGGGGGAGGGACAGGCTCATAGCTCCCTTCTGTCTGTGTCACTGTGTCACCCTGCGGGGGGAGGGACAGGCTCATAGCTCCCTTCTGTCTGTGTCACTGTGTCACCCTGTGGGGGGAGGGACAGTCTCATAGCTCCCTTCTGTCTGTGTCACTGTGTCACCCTGCGGGGGAGGGACAGGCTCATAGCTCCCTTCTGTCTGTGTCACTGTGTCACCCTGCGGGGAAGGGACAGGCTCATAGCTCCCTTCTGTCTGTGTCACTGTGTCACCCTGCGGGGGGAGGGACAGACTCATAGCTCCCTTCTGTCTGTGTCACCCTGCGGGGGAGGGACAGGCTCATAGCTCCCTTCTGTCTGTGTCACTGTGTCACCCTGCGGGGGAGGGACAGACTCATAGCTCCCTTCTGTCTGTGTCACTGTGTCACCCTGCGGGGGGAGGGACAGGCTCATAGCTCCCTTCTATTTGTGTCACTGTGTCACCCTGCGGGGGGGAGGGACAGGCTCATAGCTCCCTTCTGTCTGTGTCACTGTGTCACCCTGCGGGGGGAGGGATAGACTCATAGCTCCCTTCTGTCTGTGTCACTGTGTCACCCTGCGGGGGGAGGGACAGGCTCATAGCTCCCTTCTGTCTGTGTCACTGTGTCACCCTGCGGGGGGGAGGGACAGGCTCATAGCTCCCTTCTGTCTGTGTCACTGTGTCACCCTGCGGGGAAGGGACAGGCTCATAGCTCCCTTCTGTCTGTGTCACTGTGTCACCTGCGGGGGAGGGACAGACTCATAGCTCCCTTCTGTCTGTGTCACTGTATCACCCTGCGGGGGGAGGACAGACTCATAGCTCCCTTCTGTCTGTGTCACTGTGTCACCCTGCGGGGGAGGGACAGGCTCATAGCTCCCTTCTGTCTGTGTCACTGTGTCACCCTGCGGGGGAGGGACAGACTCATAGCTCCCTTCTGTCTGTGTCACTGTGTCACCCTGCGGGGGAGGGACAGGCTCATAGCTCCCTTCTGTCTGTGTCACCCTGCGGGGGGAGGGACAGGCTCATAGCTCCCTTCTGTCTGTGTCACTGTGTCACCCTGCGGGGGGAGGGACAGACTCATAGCTCCCTTCTGTCTGTGTCACTGTGTCACCCTGCGGGGGGAGGGACAGACTCATAGCTCCCTTCTGTCTGTGTCACTGTGTCACCCTGCGGGGGGAGGGACAGGCTCATAGCTCCCTTCTGTCTGTGTCACCCTGCGGGGGAGGGACAGACTCATAGCTCCCTTCTGTCTGTGTCACTGTGTCACCCTGCGGGGGAGGGACAGGCTCATAGCTCCCTTCTGTCTGTGTCACTGTCACCCTGCGGGAGGAGGGACAGACTCATAGCTCCCTTCTGTCTGTGTCACTGTGTCACCCTGCGGGGGGAGGGACAGACTCATAGCTCCCTTCTGTCTGTGTCACTGTGTCACCCTGTGGGGGGAGGGACAGGCTCATAGCTCCCTCCTGTCTGTGTCACTGTGTCACCCTGCGGGGGAGGGACAGGCTCATAGCTCCCTTCTGTCTGTGTCACTGTGTCACCCTGCGGGGGGAGGGACAGGCTCATAGCTCCCTTCTGTCTGTGTCACTGTGTCACCCTGTGGGGGGAGGGACAGTCTCATAGCTCCCTTTTGTCTGTGTCACTGTGTCACCCTGCGGGGAGGGACAGGCTCATAGCTCCCTTCTGTCTGTCTGTGTCACCCTGCGGGGAGGGACAGACTCATAGCTCCCTTCTGTCTGTGTCACTGTGTCACCCTGCGGGGGAGGGACAGGCTCATAGCTCCCTTCTGTCTGTGTCACCCTGCGGGGGGGGACAGACTCATAGCTCCCTTCTGTCTGTGTCACTGTGTCACCCTGCGGGGAAGGGACAGGCTCATAGCTCCCTTCTGTCTGTGTCACTGTGTCACCCTGCGGGGGGAGGGACAGACTCATAGCTCCCTTCTGTCTGTGTCACCCTGCGGGGGAGGGACAGGCTCATAGCTCCCTTCTGTCTGTGTCACTGTGTCACCCTGCGGGGGAGGGACAGACTCATAGCTCCCTTCTGTCTGTGTCACTGTGTCACCCTGCGGGGGAGGGACAGACTCATAGCTCCCTTCTGTCTGTGTCACCCTGCGGGGGGAGGGACAGGCTCATAGCTCCCTTCTATTTGTGTCACTGTGTCACCCTGCGGGGGGGAGGACAGGCTCATAGCTCCCTTCTGTCTGTGTCACTGTGTCACCCTGCGGGGGGAGGGACAGGCTCATAGCTCCCTTCTGTCTGTGTCACTGTGTCACCCTGTGGGGGAGGGACAGACTCATAGCTCCCTTCTGTCTGTGTCACTGTATCACCCTGCGGGGGGAGGGACAGACTCATAGCTCCCTTCTGTCTGTGTCACTGTGTCACCCTGCGGGGGGAGGGACAGACTCATAGCTCCCTTCTGTCTGTGTCACTGTGTCACCCTGCGGGGGGAGGGACAGGCTCATAGCTCCCTTCTGTCTGTGTCACTGTGTCACCCTGCGGGGGGAGGGACAGACTCATAGCTCCCTTCTGTCTGTGTCACTGTGTCACCCTGCGGGGGGAGGGACAGGCTCATAGCTCCCTTCTGTCTGTGTCACTGTGTCACCCTGCGGGGGGGAGGGACAGGCTCATAGCTCCCTTCTGTCTGTGTCACTGTGTCACCCTGCGGGGGAGGGACAGACTCATAGCTCCCTTCTGTCTGTGTCACTGTGTCACCCTGCGGGGGAGGGACAGGCTCATAGCTCCCTTCTGTCTGTGTCACCCTGCGGGGGGAGGGACAGGCTCATAGCTCCCTTCTGTCTGTGTCACTGTGTCACCCTGCGGGGGGAGGGACAGACTCATAGCTCCCTTCTGTCTGTGTCACTGTGTCACCCTGCGGGGGGAGGGACAGACTCATAGCTCCCTTCTGTCTGTGTCACTGTGTCACCCTGCGGGGGGAGGGACAGACTCATAGCTCCCTTCTGTCTGTGTCACTGTGTCACCCTGCGGGGGGAGGGACAGGCTCATAGCTCCTTCTGTCTGTGTCACTGTGTCACCCTGCGGGGGAGGGACAGGCTCATAGCTCCCTTCTGTCTGTGTCACCCTGCGGGGGAGGGACAGGCTCATAGCTCCCTTCTGTCTGTGTCACTGTGTCACCCTGCGGGGGGAGGGACAGGCTCATAGCTCCCTTCTGTCTGTGTCACTGTGTCACCCTGCGGGGGGAGGGACAGGCTCATAGCTCCCTTCTGTCTGTGTCACTGTGTCACCCTGCGGGGGAGGGACAGGCTCATAGCTCCCTTCTGTCTGTGTCACTGTGTCACCCTGTGGGGGAGGGACAGTCTCATAGCTCCCTTCTGTCTGTGTCACTGTGTCACCCTGCGGGGGAGGGACAGGCTCATAGCTCCCTTCTGTCTGTGTCACTGTGTCACCCTGCGGGGAAGGGACAGGCTCATAGCTCCCTTCTGTCTGTGTCACTGTGTCACCCTGCGGGGGGAGGGACAGACTCATAGCTCCCTTCTGTCTGTGTCACTGTGTCACCCTGCGGGGGGAGGGACAGGCTCATAGCTCCCTTCTGTCTGTGTCACTGTGTCACCCTGCGGGGGGAGGGACAGTCTCATAGCTCCCTTCTGTCTGTGTCACTGTGTCACCCTGCGGGGGAGGGACAGGCTCATAGCTCCCTTCTGTCTGTGTCACTGTGTCACCCTGCGGGGGGAGGGACAGGCTCATAGCTCCCTTCTGTCTGTGTCACTGTGTCACCCTGCGGGGGGAGGGACAGACTCATAGCTCCCTTCTGTCTGTGTCACTGTGTCACCCTGCGGGGGAGGGACAGGCTCATAGCTCCCTTCTGTCTGTGTCACTGTGTCACCCTGCGGGGGAGGGACAGTCTCATAGCTCCCTTCTGTCTGTGTCACCCTGCGGGGGAGGGACAGACTCATAGCTCCCTTCTGTCTGTGTCACTGTGTCACCCTGCGGGGGGAGGGACAGACTCATAGCTCCCTTCTGTCTGTGTCACTGTGTCACCCTGCGGGGGGAGGGACAGACTCATAGCTCCCTTCTGTCTGTGTCACTGTGTCACCCTGCGGGGGGAGGGACAGACTCATAGCTCCCTTCTGTCTGTGTCACTGTGTCACCCAGCGGGGGGAGGGACAGACTCATAGCTCCCTTCTGTCTGTGTCACTGTCACCCTGCGGGGGAGGGACAGACTCATAGCTCCCTTCTGTCTGTGTCACTGTGTCACCCTGCGGGGGGAGGGACAGCTCATAGCTCCCTTCTGTCTGTGTCACTGTGTCACCCTGCGGGGGGAGGGACAGGCTCATAGCTCCCTTCTGTCTGTGTCACTGTGTCACCCTGCGGGGGGAGGGACAGGCTCATAGCTCCCTTCTGTCTGTGTCACTGTGTCACCCTGCGGGGGAGGGACAGGCTCATAGCTCCCTTCTGTCTGTGTCACTGTGTCACCCTGCGGGGGAGGGACAGACTCATAGCTCCCTTCTGTCTGTGTCACTGTGTCACCCTGCGGGGGGAGGGACAGGCTCATAGCTCCCTTCTGTCTGTGTCACTGTGTCACCCTGCGGGGGGGAGGGACAGGCTCATAGCTCCCTTCTGTCTGTGTCACTGTGTCACCCTGCGGGGGGAGGGACAGACTCATAGCTCCCTTCTGTCTGTGTCACTGTGTCACCCTGCGGGGGAGGGACAGGCTCATAGCTCCCTTCTGTCTGTGTCACCCTGCGGGGGGAGGGACAGGCTCATAGCTCCCTTCTGTCTGTGTCACTGTGTCACCCTGCGGGGGGAGGGACAGACTCATAGCTCCCTTCTGTCTGTGTCACTGTGTCACCCTGCGGGGGAGGGACAGACTCATAGCTCCCTTCTGTCTGTGTCACTGTGTCACCCTGCGGGGGGAGGGACAGACTCATAGCTCCCTTCTGTCTGTGTCACTGTGTCACCCTGCGGGGGAGGGACAGGCTCATAGCTCCCTTCTGTCTGTGTCACTGTGTCACCCTGCGGGGGAGGGACAGGCTCATAGCTCCCTTCTGTCTGTGTCACCCTGCGGGGGAGGGACAGGCTCATAGCTCCCTTCTGTCTGTGTCACTGTGTCACCCTGCGGGGGGAGGGACAGGCTCATAGCTCCCTTCTGTCTGTGTCACTGTGTCACCCTGCGGGGGGAGGGACAGGCTCATAGCTCCCTTCTGTCTGTGTCACTGTGTCACCCTGCGGGGGAGGGACAGGCTCATAGCTCCCTTCTGTCTGTGTCACTGTGTCACCCTGCGGGGGGAGGGACAGTCTCATAGCTCCCTTCTGTCTGTGTCACTGTGTCACCCTGCGGGGGAGGGACAGGCTCATAGCTCCCTTCTGTCTGTGTCACTGTGTCACCCTGCGGGGGAGGGACAGGCTCATAGCTCCCTTCTGTCTGTGTCACTGTGTCACCCTGCGGGGGGAGGGACAGACTCATAGCTCCCTTCTGTCTGTGTCACTGTGTCACCCTGCGGGGGGAGGGACAGGCTCATAGCTCCCTTCTGTCTGTGTCACTTTGTCACCCTGTGGGGGGAGGGACAGTCTCATAGCTCCCTTCTGTCTGTGTCACTGTGTCACCCTGCGGGGGGAGGGACAGGCTCATAGCTCCCTTCTGTCTGTGTCACTGTGTCACCCTGCGGGGGGAGGGACAGGCTCATAGCTCCCTTCTGTCTGTGTCACTGTGTCACCCTGCGGGGGGAGGGACAGACTCATAGCTCCCTTCTGTCTGTGTCACTGTGTCACCCTGCGGGGGGAGGGACAGGCTCATAGCTCCCTTCTGTCTGTGTCACTGTGTCACCCTGCGGGGGAGGGACAGTCTCATAGCTCCCTTCTGTCTGTGTCACCCTGCGGGGGAGGGACAGACTCATAGCTCCCTTCTGTCTGTGTCACTGTGTCACCCTGCGGGGGGAGGGACAGACTCATAGCTCCCTTCTGTCTGTGTCACTGTGTCACCCTGCGGGGGGAGGGACAGACTCATAGCTCCCTTCTGTCTGTGTCACTGTGTCACCCTGCGGGGGAGGGACAGACTCATAGCCCCCTTCTGTCTGTGTCACTGTGTCACCCAGCGGGGGAGGGACAGACTCATAGCTCCCTTCTGTCTGTGTCACTGTCACCCTGCGGGAGGAGGGACAGACTCATAGCTCCCTTCTGTCTGTGTCACTGTGTCACCCTGCGGGGGGAGGGACAAGCTCATAGCTCCCTTCTGTCTGTGTCACTGTGTCACCCTGCGGGGGGAGGGACAGGCTCATAGCTCCCTTCTGTCTGTGTCACTGTGTCACCCTGCGGGGGGAGGGACAGGCTCATAGCTCCCTTCTGTCTGTGTCACTGTGTCACCCTGCGGGGGGAGGGACAGACTCATAGCTCCCTTCTGTCTGTGTCACTGTGTCACCCTGCGGGGGGAGGGACAGGCTCATAGCTCCCTTCTGTCTGTCATTGTGTCACCCTGCGGGGGAGGGACAGGCTCATAGCTCCCTTCTGTCTGTGTCACTGTGTCACCCTGCGGGGGGAGGGACAGGCTCATAGCTCCCTTCTGTCTGTGTCACTGTGTCACCCTGCGGGGGAGGGACAGACTCATAGCTCCCTTCTGTCTGTGTCACTGTGTCACCCTGCGGGGGAGGGACAGGCTCATAGCTCCCTTCTGTCTGTGTCACCCTGCGGGGGGAGGGACAGGCTCATAGCTCCCTTCTGTCTGTGTCACTGTGTCACCCTGCGGGGGGAGGGACAGACTCATAGCTCCCTTCTGTCTGTGTCACTGTGTCACCCTGCGGGGGGAGGGACAGACTCATAGCTCCCTTCTGTCTGTGTCACTGTGTCACCCTGCGGGGGGAGGGACAGGCTCATAGCTCCCTTCTGTCTGTGTCACCCTGCGGGGGAGGGACAGACTCATAGCTCCCTTCTGTCTGTGTCACTGTGTCACCCTGCGGGGGAGGGACAGGCTCATAGCTCCCTTCTGTCTGTGTCACTGTCACCCTGCGGGAGGAGGGACAGACTCATAGCTCCCTTCTGTCTGTGTCACTGTGTCACCCTGCGGGGGAGGGACAGACTCATAGCTCCCTTCTGTCTGTGTCACTGTGTCACCCTGTGGGGGGAGGGACAGGCTCATAGCTCCCTCCTGTCTGTGTCACTGTGTCACCCTGCGGGGGGAGGGACAGGCTCATAGCTCCCTTCTGTCTGTGTCACTGTGTCACCCTGCGGGGGGAGGGACAGGCTCATAGCTCCCTTCTGTCTGTGTCACTGTGTCACCCTGTGGGGGGAGGGACAGTCTCATAGCTCCCTTTTGTCTGTGTCACTGTGTCACCCTGCGGGGGAGGGACAGGCTCATAGCTCCCTTCTGTCTGTCTGTGTCACCCTGCGGGGGAGGGACAGACTCATAGCTCCCTTCTGTCTGTGTCACTGTGTCACCCTGCGGGGAAGGGACAGGCTCATAGCTCCCTTCTGTCTGTGTCACTGTGTCACCCTGCGGGGGGAGGGACAGACTCATAGCTCCCTTCTGTCTGTGTCACCCTGCGGGGGAGGGACAGGCTCATAGCTCCCTTCTGTCTGTGTCACTGTGTCACCCTGCGGGGGAGGGACAGACTCATAGCTCCCTTCTGTCTGTGTCACTGTGTCACCCTGCGGGGGGAGGGACAGACTCATAGCTCCCTTCTGTCTGTGTCACCCTGCGGGGGAGGGACAGGCTCATAGCTCCCTTCTATTTGTGTCACTGTGTCACCCTGCGGGGGGGAGGGACAGGCTCATAGCTCCCTTCTGTCTGTGTCACTGTGTCACCCTGCGGGGGGAGGGACAGGCTCATAGCTCCCTTCTGTCTGTGTCACTGTGTCACCCTGTGGGGGAGGGACAGACTCATAGCTCCCTTCTGTCTGTGTCACTGTATCACCCTGCGGGGGGAGGGACAGACTCATAGCTCCCTTCTGTCTGTGTCACTGTGTCACCCTGCGGGGGGAGGGACAGACTCATAGCTCCCTTCTGTCTGTGTCACTGTGTCACCCTGCGGGGGAGGGACAGGCTCATAGCTCCCTTCTGTCTGTGTCACTGTGTCACCCTGCGGGGGGAGGGACAGACTCATAGCTCCCTTCTGTCTGTGTCACTGTGTCACCCTGCGGGGGGAGGGACAGGCTCATAGCTCCCTTCTGTCTGTGTCACTGTGTCACCCTGCGGGGGGAGGGACAGGCTCATAGCTCCCTTCTGTCTGTGTCACTGTGTCACCCTGCGGGGGAGGGACAGACTCATAGCTCCCTTCTGTCTGTGTCACTGTGTCACCCTGCGGGGGAGGGACAGGCTCATAGCTCCCTTCTGTCTGTGTCACCCTGCGGGGGAGGGACAGGCTCATAGCTCCCTTCTGTCTGTGTCACTGTGTCACCCTGCGGGGGGAGGGACAGACTCATAGCTCCCTTCTGTCTGTGTCACTGTGTCACCCTGCGGGGGGAGGGACAGACTCATAGCTCCCTTCTGTCTGTGTCACTGTGTCACCCTGCGGGGGAGGGACAGACTCATAGCTCCCTTCTGTCTGTGTCACTGTGTCACCCTGCGGGGGGAGGGACAGGCTCATAGCTCCCTTCTGTCTGTGTCACTGTGTCACCCTGCGGGGGAGGGACAGGCTCATAGCTCCCTTCTGTCTGTGTCACCCTGCGGGGGAGGGACAGGCTCATAGCTCCCTTCTGTCTGTGTCACTGTGTCACCCTGCGGGGGGAGGGACAGGCTCATAGCTCCCTTCTGTCTGTGTCACTGTGTCACCCTGCGGGGGGAGGGACAGGCTCATAGCTCCCTTCTGTCTGTGTCACTGTGTCACCCTGCGGGGGAGGGACAGGCTCATAGCTCCCTTCTGTCTGTGTCACTGTGTCACCCTGTGGGGGAGGGACAGTCTCATAGCTCCCTTCTGTCTGTGTCACTGTGTCACCCTGCGGGGGAGGGACAGGCTCATAGCTCCCTTCTGTCTGTGTCACTGTGTCACCCTGCGGGGAAGGGACAGGCTCATAGCTCCCTTCTGTCTGTGTCACTGTGTCACCCTGCGGGGGAGGGACAGACTCATAGCTCCCTTCTGTCTGTGTCACTGTGTCACCCTGCGGGGGGAGGGACAGGCTCATAGCTCCCTTCTGTCTGTGTCACTTTGTCACCCTGTGGGGGGAGGGACAGTCTCATAGCTCCCTTCTGTCTGTGTCACTGTGTCACCCTGCGGGGGAGGGACAGGCTCATAGCTCCCTTCTGTCTGTGTCACTGTGTCACCCTGCGGGGGGAGGGACAGGCTCATAGCTCCCTTCTGTCTGTGTCACTGTGTCACCCTGCGGGGGGAGGGACAGACTCATAGCTCCCTTCTGTCTGTGTCACTGTGTCACCCTGCGGGGGGAGGGACAGGCTCATAGCTCCCTTCTGTCTGTGTCACTGTGTCACCCTGCGGGGGGAGGGACAGTCTCATAGCTCCCTTCTGTCTGTGTCACCCTGCGGGGGAGGGACAGACTCATAGCTCCCTTCTGTCTGTGTCACTGTGTCACCCTGCGGGGGGAGGGACAGACTCATAGCTCCCTTCTGTCTGTGTCACTGTGTCACCCTGCGGGGGGAGGGACAGACTCATAGCTCCCTTCTGTCTGTGTCACTGTGTCACCCTGCGGGGGAGGGACAGACTCATAGCCCCCTTCTGTCTGTGTCACTGTGTCACCCAGCGGGGGAGGGACAGACTCATAGCTCCCTTCTGTCTGTGTCACTGTCACCCTGCGGGAGGAGGGACAGACTCATAGCTCCCTTCTGTCTGTGTCACTGTGTCACCCTGCGGGGGGAGGGACAAGCTCATAGCTCCCTTCTGTCTGTGTCACTGTGTCACCCTGCGGGGGGAGGGACAGGCTCATAGCTCCCTTCTGTCTGTCTCACTGTGTCACCCTGCGGGGGGAGGGACAGGCTCATAGCTCCCTTCTGTCTGTGTCACTGTGTCACCCTGCGGGGGGAGGGACAGACTCATAGCTCCCTTCTGTCTGTGTCACTGTGTCACCCTGCGGGGGGAGGGACAGGCTCATAGCTCCCTTCTGTCTGTCATTGTGTCACCCTGCGGGGGAGGGACAGGCTCATAGCTCCCTTCTGTCTGTGTCACTGTGTCACCCTGCGGGGGGAGGGACAAGCTCATAGCTCCCTTCTGTCTGTGTCACTGTGTCACCCTGCGGGGGGAGGGACAGGCTCATAGCTCCCTTCTGTCTGTCTCACTGTGTCACCCTGCGGGGGGAGGGACAGGCTCATAGCTCCCTTCTGTCTGTGTCACTGTGTCACCCTGCGGGGGGAGGGACAGACTCATAGCTCCCTTCTGTCTGTGTCACTGTGTCACCCTGCGGGGGGAGGGACAGACTCATAGCTCCCTTCTGTCTGTCATTGTGTCACCCTGCGGGGGAGGGACAGGCTCATAGCTCCCTTCTGTCTGTGTCACTGTGTCACCCTGCGGGGGGAGGGACAGACTCATAGCTCCCTTCTGTCTGTGTCACTGTGTCACCCTGCGGGGGGAGGGACAGACTCATAGCCCCCTTCTGTCTGTGTCACTGTGTCACCCTGCGGGGGAGGGACAGACTCATAGCTCCCTTCTGTCTGTGTCACTGTCACCCTGCGGGAGGAGGGACAGACTCATAGCCCCCTTCTGTCTGTGTCACTGTGTCACCCTGCGGGGGAGGGACAGACTCATAGCTCCCTTCTGTCTGTGTCACTGTGTCACCCTGCGGGGGGAGGGACAGGCTCAAAGCTCCCTTCTGTCTGTGTCACTGTGTCACCCTGCGGGGGAGGGACAGGCTCATAGCTCCCTTCTGTCTGTCTCACTGTGTCACCCTGCGGGGGGAGGGACAGGCTCATAGCTCCCTTCTGTCTGTGTCACTGTGTCACCCTGCGGGGGAGGGACAGACTCATAGCTCCCTTTTGTCTGTGTCACTGTGTCACCCTGCGGGGGGAGGAACAGGCTCATAGCTCCCTTCTGTCTGTCACTGTGTCACCCTGCGGGGGGAGAGACAGGCTCATAGCTCCCTTCTGTCTGTGTCACTGTGTCACCCTGCGGGGGAGGGACAGGCTCATAGCTCCCTTCTGTCTGTGTCACTGTGTCACCCTGCGGGGGAGGGACAGACTCATAGCTCCCTTCTGTCTGTGTCACCCTGCGGGGGAGGGACAGACTCATAGCTCCCTTCTGTCTGTGTCACTGTGTCACCCTGCGGGGGAGGGACAGGCTCATAGCTCCCTTCTGTCTGTGTCACTGTGTCACCCTGCGGGGGGAGGGACAGACTCATAGCTCCCTTCTGTCTGTGTCACTGTGTCACCCTGCGGGGGGAGGGACAGGCTCATAGCTCCCTTCTGTCTGTGTCACTGTGTCACCCTGCGGGGGAGGGACAGTCTCATAGCTCCCTTCTGTCTGTGTCACTGTGTCACCCTGCGGGGGGAGGGACAGGCTCATAGCTCCCCTTCTGTCTGTGTCACTGTGTCACCCTGCGGGGGAGGGACAGACTCATAGCTCCCTTCTGTCTGTGTCACTGTGTCACCCTGCGGGGGGAGGGACAGACTCATAGCTCCCTTCTGTCTGTGTCACTGTGTCACCCTGCGGGGGGAGGGACAGGCTCATAGCTCCCTTCTGTCTGTGTCACTGTGTCACCCTGCGGGGGAGGGACAGACTCATAGCTCCCTTCTGTCTGTGTCACTGTATCACCCTGCGGGGGGAGGGACAGACTCATAGCTCCCTTCTGTCTGTGTCACTGTGTCACCCTGCGGGGGAGGGACAGGCTCATAGCTCCCTTCTGTCTGTGTCACTGTGTCACCCTGCGGGGGGAGGGACAGGCTCATAGCTCCCTTCTGTCTGTGTCACTGTGTCACCCTGCGGGGGAGGGACAGGCTCATAGCTCCCTTCTGTCTGTGTCACTGTGTCACCCTGCGGGGGGAGGGACAGGCTCATAGCTCCCTTCTGTCTGTGTCACTGTGTCACCCTGCGGGGGGGAGGGACAGGCTCATAGCTCCCTTCTGTCTGTGTCACTGTGTCACCCTGCGGGGGAGGGACAGACTCATAGCTCCCTTCTGTCTGTGTCACTGTGTCACCCTGCGGGGGAGGGACAGGCTCATAGCTCCCTTCTGTCTGTGTCACCCTGCGGGGGGAGGGACAGGCTCATAGCTCCCTTCTGTCTGTGTCACTGTGTCACCCTGCGGGGGGAGGGACAGACTCATAGCTCCCTTCTGTCTGTGTCACTGTGTCACCCTGCGGGGGGAGGGACAGTCTCATAGCTCCCTTCTGTCTGTGTCACTGTGTCATCCTGCGGGGGAGGGACAGGCTCATAGCTCCCTTCTGTCTGTGTCACTGTGTCACCCTGCGGGGGGAGGGACAGACTCATAGCTCCCTTCTGTCTGTGTCACTGTGTCACCCTGCAGGGGAGGGACAGGCTCATAGCTCCCTTCTGTCTGTGTCACTGTGTCACCCTGCGGGGGGAGGGACAGACTCATAGCTCCTTCTGTCTGTGTCACTGTGTCACCCTGCGGGGGAGGGACAGGCTCATAGCTCCCTTCTGTCTGTGTCACCCTGCGGGGGAGGGACAGGCTCATAGCTCCCTTCTGTCTGTGTCACTGTGTCACCCTGCGGGGGGAGGGACAGGCTCATAGCTCCCTTCTGTCTGTGTCACTGTGTCACCCTGCGGGGGGAGGGACAGACTCATAGCTCCCTTCTGTCTGTGTCACTGTGTCACCCTGCGGGGGGAGGGACAGGCTCATAGCTCCCTTCTGTCTGTGTCACTGTGTCACCCTGCGGGGGAGGGACAGGCTCATAGCTCCCTTCTGTCTGTGTCACCCTGCGGGGGAGGGACAGGCTCATAGCTCCCTTCTGTCTGTGTCACTGTGTCACCCTGCGGGGGGAGGGACAGGCTCATAGCTCCCTTCTGTCTGTGTCACTGTGTCACCCTGCGGGGGGAGGGACAGTCTCATAGCTCCCTTCTGTCTGTGTCACTGTGTCACCCTGCGGGGGAGGGACAGGCTCATAGCTCCCTTCTGTCTGTGTCACTGTGTCACCCTGCGGGGAAGGGACAGGCTCATAGCTCCCTTCTGTCTGTGTCACTGTGTCACCCTGCGGGGGAGGGACAGACTCATAGCTCCCTTCTGTCTGTGTCACTGTGTCACCCTGCGGGGGAGGGACAGACTCATAGCTCCCTTCTGTCTGTGTCACTGTGTCACCCTGCGGGGGGAGGGACAGGCTCATAGCTCCCTTCTGTCTGTGTCACTTTGTCACCCTGTGGGGGGAGGGACAGTCTCATAGCTCCCTTCTGTCTGTGTCACTGTGTCACCCTGCGGGGGGAGGGACAGGCTCATAGCTCCCTTCTGTCTGTGTCACTGTGTCACCCTGCGGGGGGAGGGACAGGCTCATAGCTCCCTTCTGTCTGTGTCACTGTGTCACCCTGCGGGGGGAGGGACAGACTCATAGCTCCCTTCTGTCTGTGTCACTGTGTCACCCTGCGGGGGGAGGGACAGGCTCATAGCTCCCTTCTGTCTGTGTCACCCTGCGGGGGAGGGACAGACTCATAGCTCCCTTCTGTCTGTGTCACTGTGTCACCCTGCGGTGGAGGGACAGGCTCATAGCTCCCTTCTGTCTGTGTCACTGTGTCACCCTGCGGGGAAGGGACAGGCTCATAGCTCCCTTCTGTCTGTGTCACTGTGTCACCCTGCGGGGGGAGGGACAGACTCATAGCTCCCTTCTGTCTGTGTCACTGTGTCACCCTGCGGGGGGAGGGACAGACTCATAGCTCCCTTCTGTCTGTGTCACTGTGTCACCCTGCGGGGGGAGGGACAGGCTCATAGCTCCCTTCTGTCTGTGTCACTTTGTCACCCTGTGGGGGAGGGACAGTCTCATAGCTCCCTTCTGTCTGTGTCACTGTGTCACCCTGCGGGGGGAGGGACAGGCTCATAGCTCCCTTCTGTCTGTGTCACTGTGTCACCCTGCGGGGGGAGGGACAGACTCATAGCTCCCTTCTGTCTGTGTCACTGTGTCACCCTGCGGGGGGAGGGACAGGCTCATAGCTCCCTTCTGTCTGTGTCACCCTGCGGGGGAGGGACAGACTCATAGCTCCCTTCTGTCTGTGTCACTGTGTCACCCTGCGGGGGGAGGGACAGACTCATAGCTCCCTTCTGTCTGTGTCACTGTGTCACCCTGCGGGGGGAGGGACAGACTCATAGCTCCCTTCTGTCTGTGTCACTGTGTCACCCTGCGGGGGGAGGGACAGACTCATAGCCCCCTTCTGTCTGTGTCACTGTGTCACCCAGCGGGGGAGGGACAGACTCATAGCTCCCTTCTGTCTGTGTCACTGTCACCCTGCGGGAGGAGGGACAGACTCATAGCTCCCTTCTGTCTGTGTCACTGTGTCACCCTGCGGGGGGAGGGACAAGCTCATAGCTCCCTTCTGTCTGTGTCACTGTGTCACCCTGCGGGGGGAGGGACAGGCTCATAGCTCCCTTCTGTCTGTCTCACTGTGTCACCCTGCGGGGGGAGGGACAGGCTCATAGCTCCCTTCTGTCTGTGTCACTGTGTCACCCTGCGGGGGGAGGGACAGACTCATAGCTCCCTTCTGTCTGTGTCACTGTGTCACCCTGCGGGGGGAGGGACAGACTCATAGCTCCCTTCTGTCTGTCATTGTGTCACCCTGCGGGGGAGGGACAGGCTCATAGCTCCCTTCTGTCTGTGTCACTGTGTCACCCTGCGGGGGGAGGGACAGACTCATAGCTCCCTTCTGTCTGTGTCACTGTGTCACCCTGCGGGGGGAGGGACAGACTCATAGCCCCCTTCTGTCTGTGTCACTGTGTCACCCTGCGGGGGAGGGACAGACTCATAGCTCCCTTCTGTCTGTGTCACTGTCACCCTGCGGGGGGAGGGACAGACTCATAGCTCCCTTCTGTCTGTGTAACTGTGTCACCCTGCGGGAGGAGGGACAGACTCATAGCTCCCTTCTGTCTGTGTAACTGTGTCACCCTGCGGGGGAGGGACAGGCTCATAGCTCCCTTCTGTCTGTGTCACTGTGTCACCCTGCGGGGGAGGGACAGACTCATAGCTCCCTTCTGTCTGTGTCACTGTGTCACCCTGCGGGGGAGGGACAGGCTCATAGCTCCCTCCTGTCTGTGTCACTGTGTCACCCTGCGGGGGGAGGGACAGGCTCATAGCTCCCTTCTGTCTGTGTCACTGTGTCACCCTGCGGGGGGAGGGACAGACTCATAGCTCCCTTCTGCTCTGTGTCACTGTGTCACCCTGCGGGGGAGGGACAGGCTCATAGCTCCCTTCTGTCTGTGTCACTGTGTCACCCTGCGGGGGGAGGGACAGACTCATAGCTCCCTTCTGTCTGTGTCACTGTGTCACCCTGCGGGGGAGGGACAGACTCATAGCTCCCTTCTGTCTGTGTCACTGTGTCACCCTGCGGGGGGAGGGACAGTCTCATAGCTCCCTTCTGTCTGTGTCACTGTGTCACCCTGCGGGGGGAGGGACAGGCTCATAGCTCCCCTTCTGTCTGTGTCACTGTGTCACCCTGCGGGGGGAGGGACAGGCTCATAGCTCCCCTTCTGTCTGTGTCACTGTGTCACCCTGCGGGGGGAGGGACAGGCTCATAGCTCCCTTCTGTCTGTGTCACTGTGTCACCCTGCGGGGGGAGGGACAGGCTCATAGCTCCCTTCTGTCTGTGTCACTGTGTCACCCTGCGGGGGGAGGGACAGGCTCATAGCTCCCTTCTGTCTGTCACTGTGTCACCCTGCGGGGGAGGGACAGGCTCATAGCTCCCTTCTGTCTGTGTCACTGTGTCACCCTGCGGGGGGAGAGGACAGGCTCATAGCTCCCTTCTGTCTGTGTCACTGTGTCACCCTGCGGGGGGAGGGACAGGCTCATAGCTCCCTTCTGTCTGTGTCACCCTGTGGGGGGAGGGACAGACTCATAGCTCCCTTCTGTCTGTGTCACTGTGTCACCCTGCGGGGGGAGGGACAGACTCATAGCTCCCTTCTGTCTGTGTCACCCTGTGGGGGGAGGGACAGACTCATAGCTCCCTCCTGTGTCACTATGTCACCCTGCGGGGGGAGGGACAGACTCATAGCTCCCTTCTGTCTGTGTCACTGTATCACCCTGCGGGGGGAGGGACAGACTCATAGCTCCCTTCTGTCTGTGTCACTGTGTCACCCTGCGGGGGGAGGGACAGGCTCATAGCTCCCTTCTGTCTGTGTCACTGTGTCACCCTGCGGGGGAGGGACAGTCTCATAGCTCCCTTCTGTCTGTGTCACTGTGTCACCCTGCGGGGGAGGGACAGACTCATAGCTCCCTTCTGTCTGTGTCACTGTGTCACACTGCGGGGGGAGGGACAGACTCATAGCTCCCTTCTGTCTGTGTCACTGTGTCACCCTGCGGGGGGAGGGACAGACTCATAGCTCCCTTCTGTCTGTGTCACTGTGTCACCCTGCGGGGGGAGGGACAGACTCATAGCTCCCTTCTGTCTGTGTCACTATGACACCCTGCGGGGGGAGGGACAGACTCATAGCTCCCTTCTGTCTGTGTCACTGTGTCACCCTGCGGGGGGAGGGACAGGCTCATAGCTCCCTTCTGTCTGTGTTACTGTGTCACCCTGCGGGGGGAGGGGCAGACTCATAGCTCCCTTCTGTCTGTGTCACTGTGTCACCCTGCGGGGGGAGGGACAGTCTCATAGCTCCCTTCTGTCTGTGTCACTGTGTCACCCTGCGGGGGGAGGGACAGGCTCATAGCTCCCTTCTGTCTGTGTCTGTGTCACCCTGCGGGGGAGGGACAGACTCATAGCTCCCTTCTGTCTGTGTCACCCTGTGGGGGGAGGGACAGACTCATAGCTCCCTTCTGTCTGTGTCACTGTGTCACCCTGCGGGGGGAGGGACAGGCTCATAGCTCCCTTCTGTCTGTGTCACTGTGTCACCCTGTGGGGGGAGGGACAGACTCATAGCTCCCTTCTGTCTGTGTCACTGTGTCACCCTGTGGGGGGAGGGACAGACTCATAGCTCCCTTCTGTCTGTGTCACCCTGTGGGGGGAGGGACAGACTCATAGCTCCCTTCTGTCTGTGTCACTGTGTCACCCTGCGGGGGAGGGACAGACTCATAGCTCCCTTCTGTCTGTGTCACCCTGTGGGGGGAGGGACAGGCTCATAGCTCCCTTCTGTCTGTGTCACTGTGTCACCCTGCGGGGGGAGGGACAGACTCATAGCTCCCTCCTGTGTCACTATGTCACCCTGCGGGGGGAGGGACAGACTCATAGCTCCCTTCTGTCTGTGTCACTGTGTCACCCTGCGGGGGGAGGGACAGGCTCATAGCTCCCTTCTGTCTGTGTCACTGTGTCACCCTGCGGGGGAGGGACAGTCTCATAGCTCCCTTCTGTCTGTGTCACTGTGTCACCCTGCGGGGGAGGGACAGACTCATAGCTCCCTTCTGTCTGTGTCACTGTGTCACACTGCGGGGGGAGGGACAGACTCATAGCTCCCTTCTGTCTGTGTCACTGTGTCACCCTGCGGGGGGAGGGACAGGCTCATAGCTCCCTTCTGTCTGTGTTACTGTGTCACCCTGCGGGGGAGGGACAGGCTCATAGCTCCCTTCTGTCTGTGTCACTGTGTCACCCTGCGGGGGAGGGACAGACTCATAGCTCCCTTCTGTCTGTGTCACTGTGTCACCCTGCGGGGGGAGGGACAGACTCATAGCTCCCTTCTGTCTGTGTCACTGTGTCACCCTGTGGGGGGAGGGACAGTCTCATAGCTCCCTTCTGTCTGTGTCACTGTGTCACCCTGCGGGGGGAGGGACAGGCTCATAGCTCCCTTCTGTCTGTGTCTGTGTCACCCTGCGGGGGAGGGACAGACTCATAGCTCCCTTCTGTCTGTGTCACTGTGTCACCCTGCGGGGGGAGGGACAGACTCATAGCTCCCTTCTGTCTGTGTCACTGTGTCACCCTGTGGGGGGAGGGACAGACTCATAGCTCCCTTCTGTCTGTGTCACCCTGTGGGGGGAGGGACAGACTCATAGCTCCCTTCTGTCTGTGTCACTGTGTCACCCTGCGGGGGGAGGGACAGGCTCATAGCTCCCTTCTGTCTGTGTCACTGTGTCACCCTGTGGGGGGAGGGACAGACTCATAGCTCCCTTCTGTCTGTGTCACTGTGTCACCCTGTGGGGGGAGGGACAGACTCATAGCTCCCTTCTGTCTGTGTCACCCTGTGGGGGGAGGGACAGACTCATAGCTCCCTTCTGTCTGTGTCACTGTGTCACCCTGCGGGGGAGGGACAGACTCATAGCTCCCTTCTGTCTGTGTCACCCTGTGGGGGGAGGGACAGGCTCATAGCTCCCTTCTGTCTGTGTCACTGTGTCACCCTGCGGGGGGAGGGACAGACTCATAGCTCCCTCCTGTGTCACTATGTCACCCTGCGGGGGGAGGGACAGACTCATAGCTCCCTTCTGTCTGTGTCACTGTGTCACCCTGCGGGGGGAGGGACAGGCTCATAGCTCCCTTCTGTCTGTGTCACTGTGTCACCCTGCGGGGGAGGGACAGTCTCATAGCTCCCTTCTGTCTGTGTCACTGTGTCACCCTGCGGGGGAGGGACAGACTCATAGCTCCCTTCTGTCTGTGTCACTGTGTCACACTGCGGGGGGAGGGACAGACTCATAGCTCCCTTCTGTCTGTGTCACTGTGTCACCCTGCGGGGGGAGGGACAGACTCATAGCTCCCTTCTGTCTGTGTCACTGTGTCACCCTGCGGGGGGAGGGACAGACTCATAGCTCCCTTCTGTCTGTGTCACTATGACACCCTGCGGGGGGAGGGACAGACTCATAGCTCCCTTCTGTCTGTGTCACCCTGTGGGGGGAGGGACAGACTCATAGCTCCCTTCTGTCTGTGTCACTGTGTCACCCTGCGGGGGGAGGGAAAGACTCATAGCTCCCTTCTGTCTGTGTTACTGTGTCACCCTGCGGGGGAGGGACAGGCTCATAGCTCCCTCCTGTCTGTGTCACTGTGTCACCCTGCGGGGGAGGGACAGACTCATAGCTCCTGTCTGTGTCACTGTGTCACCCTGCGGGGGGAGGGACAGACTCATAGCTCCCTTCTGTCTGTGTCACTGTGTCACCCTGCGGGGGGAGGGACAGACTCATAGCTCCCTTCTGTCTGTGTCACTGTGTCACCCTGTGGGGGGAGGGACAGTCTCATAGCTCCCTTCTGTCTGTGTCACTGTGTCACCCTGCGGGGGGAGGGACAGGCTCATAGCTCCCTTCTGTCTGTGTCTGTGTCACCCTGCGGGGGAGGGACAGACTCATAGCTCCCTTCTGTCTGTGTCACCCTGTGGGGGGAGGGACAGACTCATAGCTCCCTTCTGTCTGTGTCACTGTGTCACCCTGCGGGGGGAGGGACAGGCTCATAGCTCCCTTCTGTCTGTGTCACTGTGTCACCCTGTGGGGGGAGGGACAGACTCATAGCTCCCTTCTGTCTGTGTCACTGTGTCACCCTGTGGGGGGAGGGACAGACTCATAGCTCCCTTCTGTCTGTGTCACCCTGTGGGGGGAGGGACAGACTCATAGCTCCCTTCTGTCTGTGTCACTGTGTCACCCTGCGGGGGAGGGACAGACTCATAGCTCCCTTCTGTCTGTGTCACCCTGTGGGGGGAGGGACAGGCTCATAGCTCCCTTCTGTCTGTGTCACCCTGTGGGGGGAGGGACAGTCTCATAGCTCCCTTCTGCCTGTCTGTGTCACCCTGCGGGGGGAGGGACAGGCTCATAGCTCCCTTCTGTCTGTCTGTGTCACCCTGCGGGGGGAGGGACAGACTCATATCTCCCTTCTGTCTGTGTCACTGTGTCACCCTGCGGGGGGAGGGACAGGCTCATAGCTCCCTTCTGTCTGTGTCACTGTGTCACCCTGCGGGGGGAGGGACAGACTCATAGCTCCCTTCTGTCTGTGTCACTGTGTCACCCTGCGGGGGAGGGACAGGCTCATAGCTCCCTTCTGTCTGTGTCATTGTGTCACCCTGCGGGGGAGGGACAGTCTCATAGCTCCCTTCTGTCTGTGTCACTGTGTCACCCTGCGGGGGAGGGACAGTCTCATAGCTCCCTTCTGTCTGTGTCATTGTGTCACCCTGCGGGGGGAGGGACAGACTCATAGCTCCCTTCTGTCTGTGTCACTGTGTCACCCTGCGGGGGGAGGGACAGGCTCATAGCTCCCTTCTGTCTGTGTCACTGTGTCACCCTGCGGGGGGAGGGACAGGCTCATAGCTCCCTTCTGTCCATGTCACTGTGTCACCGTGCGGGGGGAGGGACAGACTCATAGCTCCCTTCTGTCTGTGTCACTGTGTCACCCTGCGGGGGAGGGACAGTCTCATAGCTCCCTTCTGTCTGTGTCACTGTGTCACCCTGCGGGGGGAGGGACAGACTCATAGCTCCCTTCTGTCTGTGTCATTGTGTCACCCTGCGGGGGGAGGGACAGACTCATAGCTCCCTTCTGTCTGTGTCACTGTGTCACCCTGCGGGGGGAGGGACAGTCTCATAGCTCCCTTCTGTCTGTGTCACTGTGTCACCCTGCGGGGGGAGGGACAGGCTCATAGCTCCCTTCTGTCTGTGTCATTGTGTCACCCTGCGGGGGGAGGGACAGTCTCATAGCTCCCTTCTGTCTGTGTCACTGTGTCACCCTGCGGGGGGAGGGACAGACTCATAGCTCCCTTCTGTCTGTGTCACTGTGTCACCCTGCGGGGGGAGGGACAGACTCATAGCCCCCTTCTGTCTGTGTCACTGTGTCACCCTGCGGGGGAGGGACAGACTCATAGCTCCCTTCTGTCTGTGTCACTGTGTCACCCTGCGGGGGGGAGGGACAGGCTCATAGCTCCCTTCTGTCTGTGTCACTGTGTCACCCTGCGGGGGAGGGACAGACTCATAGCTCCCTTCTGTCTGTGTCACTGTGTCACCCTGCGGGGGAGGGACAGACTCATAGCTCCCTTCTGTCTGTGTCACTGTGTCACCCTGCGGGGGGAGGGACAGGCTCATAGCTCCCTTCTGTCTGTGTCACTGTGTCACCCTGCGGGGGGAGGGACAGGCTCATAGCTCCCTTCTGTCTGTCACTGTGTCACCCTGCGGGGGGAGGGACAGACTCATAGCTCCCTTCTGTCTGTGTCACTGTGTCACACTGCGGGGGGAGGGACAGGCTCATAGCTCCCTTCTGTCTGTGTCACTGTGTCACCCTGCGGGGGGAGGGACAGGCTCATAGCTCCCTTCTGTCTGTGTCACTGTGTCACCCTGCGGGGGAGGGACAGACTCATAGCTCCCTTCTGTCTGTGTCACCCTGCGGGGGGGAGGGACAGTCTCATAGCTCCCTTCTGTCTGTGTCATTGTGTCACCCTGCGGGGGGAGGGACAGACTCATAGCTCCCTTCTGTCTGTGTCACTGTGTCACCCTGCGGGGGGAGGGACAGACTCATAGCTCCCTTCTGTCTGTGTCACTGTGTCACC
This sequence comes from Ascaphus truei, assembly GCF_040206685.1. Lineage (NCBI taxonomy): Eukaryota > Metazoa > Chordata > Amphibia > Anura > Ascaphidae > Ascaphus > Ascaphus truei. The sequence goes on from NW_027457037.1 coordinate 158,108, forward strand.
CTGCGGGGGACAGTCTCATAGCTCCCTTCTGTCTGTGTCACTGTGTCACCCTGCGGGGGGAGGGACAGACTCATAGCTCCCTTCTGTCTGTGTCACTGTGTCACCCTGCGGGGGGAGGGACAGACTCATAGCTCCCTTCTGTCTGTGTCTGTGTCACCCTGCGGGGGAGGGACAGACTCATAGCTCCCTTCTGTCTGTGTCACTGTGTCACCCTGCGGGGGGAGGGACAGGCTCATAGCTCCCTTCTGTCTGTGTCACCCTGCGGGGGGAGGGACAGACTCATAGCTCCCTTCTGTCTGTCACTGTGTCACCCTGCGGGGGGAGGGACAGACTCATAGCTCCCTTCTGTCTGTGTCACTGTGTCACCCTGCGGGGGAGGGACAGACTCATAGCTCCCTTCTGCCTGTGTCACTGTCACCCTGCGGGGGGAGGGACAGACTCATAGCTCCCTTCTGTCTGTGTCACTATGACACCCTGCGGGGGGAGGGACAGACTCATAGCTCCCTTCTGTCTGTGTCACTGTGTCACCCTGCGGGGGGAGGGACAGACTCATAGCTCCCTTCTGTCTGTGTCACTGTGTCACCCTGCGGGGGGAGGGACAGGCTCATAGCTCCCTTCTGTCTGTGTCACTGTGTCACCCTGCGGGGGGAGGGACAGGCTCATAGCTCCCTTCTGTCTGTCACTGTGTCACCCTGCGGGGGGAGGGACAGACTCATAGCTCCCTTCTGTCTGTGTCACTGTGTCACACTGCGGGGGGAGGGACAGGCTCATAGCTCCCTTCTGTCTGTGTCACTGTGTCACCCTGCGGGGGGAGGGACAGACTCATAGCTCCCTTCTGTCTGTGTCACTGTGTCACCCTGCGGGGGGAGGGACAGACTCATAGCTCCCTTCTGTCTGTGTCACTGTGTCACCCTGCGGGGGGAGGGACAGACTCATAGCTCCCTTCTGTCTGTGTCACTGTGTCACCCTGCGGGGGGAGGGACAGGCTCATAGCTCCCTTCTGTCTGTGTCACTGTGTCACCCTGCGGGGGGAGGGACAGGCTCATAGCTCCCTTCTGTCTGTGTCACTGTGTCACCCTGCGGGGGAGGGACAGACTCATAGCTCCCTTCTGTCTGTGTCACTGTGTCACCCTGCGGGGGGAGGGACAGACTCATAGCTCCCTTCTGTCTGTGTCTGTGTCACCCTGCGGGGGAGGGACAGACTCATAGCTCCCTTCTGTCTGTGTCACTGTGTCACCCTGCGGGGGGAGGGACAGACTCATAGCTCCCTTCTGTCTGTGTCACTGTGTCACCCTGCGGGGGGAGGGACAGACTCATAGCTCCCTTCTGTCTGTGTCACTGTGTCACCCTGCGGGGGGAGGGACAGTCTCATAGCTCCCTTCTGTCTGTGTCACTGTGTCACCCTGCGGGGGGAGGGACAGGCTCATAGCTCCCCTTCTGTCTGTGTCACTGTGTCACCCTGCGGGGGGGGGACAGACTCATAGCTCCCTTCTGTCTGTGTCACTGTGTCACCCTGCGGGGGGGAGGGACAGGCGCATAGCTCCCTTCTGTCTGTGTCACTGTGTCACCCTGCGGGGGGAGGGACAGACTCATAGCTCCCTTCTGTCTGTGTCACTGTGTCACCCTGCGGGGGGAGGGACAGGCTCATAGCTCCCTTCTGTCTGTCACTGTGTCACCCTGCGGGGGAGGGACAGGCTCATAGCTCCCTTCTGTCTGTGTCACTGTGTCACCCTGCGGGGGGAGAGGACAGGCTCATAGCTCCCTTCTGTCTGTGTCACTGTGTCACCCTGCGGGGGGAGGGACCGGCTCATAGCTCCCTTCTGTCTGTGTCACCCTGCGGGGGGAGGGACAGACTCATAGCTCCCTTCTGTCTGTGTCACTGTGTCACCCTGCGGGGGGAGGGACAGACTCATAGCTCCCTTCTGTCTGTGTCACTGTGTCACCCTGCGGGGGGAGGGACAGGCTCATAGCTCCCTTCTGTCTGTGTCACTGTGTCACCCTGCGGGGGAGGGACAGACTCATAGCTCCCTTCTGTCTGTGTCACTGTGTCACCCTGCGGGGTGAGGGACAGACTCATAGCTCCCTTCTGTCTGTGTCACTGTGTCACCCTGCGGGGGGAGGGACAGGCTCATAGCTCCCTTCTGTCTGTGTCACTGTGTCACCCTGCGGGGGGAGGGACAGGCTCATAGCTCCCTTCTGTCTGTGTCACTGTGTCACCCTGCGGGGGAGGGACAGACTCATAGCTCCCTTCTGTCTGTGTCACTGTGTCACCCTGCGGGGGGAGGGACAGACTCATAGCTCCCTTCTGTCTGTGTCACTGTGTCACCCTGCGGGGGGAGGGACAGACTCATAGCTCCCTTCTGTCTGTGTCACTGTGTCACCCTGCGGGGGGGAGGGACAGACTCATAGCTCCCTTCTGTCTGTGTCACTGTGTCACCCTGCGGGGGGAGGGACAGACTCATAGCTCCCTTCTGTCTGTGTCACTGTGTCACCCTGCGGGGGGAGGGACAGACTCATAGCTCCCTTCTGTCTGTGTCACTGTGTCACCCTGCGGGGGGAGGGACAGGCTCATAGCTCCCTTCTGTCTGTGTCACTGTGTCACCCTGCGGGGGGAGGGACAGGCTCATAGCTCCCTTCTGTCTGTGTCACTGTGTCACCCTGCGGGGGGAGGGACAGTCTCATAGCTCCCTTCTGTCTGTGTCACTGTGTCACCCTGCGGGGGGAGGGACAGGCTCATAGCTCCCTTCTGTCTGTGTCACTGTGTCACCCTGCGGGGGGAGGGACAGACTCATAGCTCCCTTCTGTCTGTGTCACTGTGTCACCCTGCGGGAGGAGGAACAGGCTCATAGCTCCCTTCTGTCTGTGTCACTGTGTCACCCTGCGGGGGGAGGGACAGACTCATAGCTCCCTTCTGTCTGTGTCACTGTGTCACCCTGCGGGGGAGGGACAGACTCATAGCTCCCTTCTGTCTGTGTCACTGTGTCACCCTGCGGGGGAGGGACAGACTCATAGCTCCCTTCTGTCTGTGTCACTGTGTCACCCTGCGGGGGGAGGGACAGTCTCATAGCTCCCTTCTGTCTGTGTCACTGTGTCACCCTGCGGGGTGAGGGACAGACTCATAGCTCCCTTCTGTCTCTGTCACTGTGTCACCCTGCGGGGGGAGGGACAGTCTCATAGCTCCCTTCTGTCTGTGTCACTGTGTCACCCTGCGGGGGGAGGGACAGACTCATAGCTCCCTTCTGTCTGTGTCACTGTGTCACCCTGCGGGGGGAGGGACAGTCTCATAGCTCCCTTCTGTCTGTGTCACTGTGTCACCCTGCGGGGGAGGGACAGTCTCATAGCTCCCTTCTGTCTGTGTCACTGTGACACCCTGCGGGGGGAGGGACAGACTCATAGCTCCCTTCTGTCTGTCTCACTGTGTCACCCTGCGGGGGGAGGGACAGGCTCATAGCTCCCTTCTGTCTGTGTCACTGTGTCACCCTGCGGGGGGAGGGACAGTCTCATAGCTCCCTTCTGTCTGTGTCACTGTGTCACCCTGTGGGGGGAGGGACAGGCTCATAGCTCCCTTCTGTCTGTGTCACTGTGTCACCCTGCGGGGGGAGGGACAGGCTCATAGCTCCCTTCTGTCTGTGTCACTGTGTCACCCTGCGGGGGGAGGGACAGGCACATAGCTCCCTTCTGTCTGTGTCACTGTGTCACCCTGCGGGGGGAGGGACAGTCTCATAGCTCCCTTCTGTCTGTGTCACCCTGCGGGGGAGGGACAGGCTCATAGCTCCCTTCTGTCTGTGTCACTGTGTCACCCTGCGGGGGGAGGGACAGTCTCATAGCTCCCTTCTGTCTGTGTCACTGTGTCACCCTGCGGGGGAGGGACAGACTCATAGCTCCCTTCTGTCTGTGTCACTCTGTCACCCTGCGGGGGGAGGGACAGGCTCATAGCTCCCTTCTGTCTGTGTCACTGTGTCACCCTGCGGGGGGAGGGACAGACTCATAGCTCCCTTCTGTCTGTGTCACTGTGTCACCCTGCGGGGGAGGGACAGACTCATAGCTCCCTTCTGTCTGTGTCACTGTGTCACCCTGCGGGGGGAGGGACAGACTCATAGCTCCCTTCTGTCTGTGTCACTGTGTCACCCTGCGGGGGGAGGGACAGACTCATAGCTCCCTTCTGTCTGTGTCACTGTGTCACCCTGCGGGGGAGGGACAGACTCATAGCTACCTTCTGTCTGTGTCACTGTGTCACCCTGCGGGGTGAGGGACAGACTCATAGCTCCCTTCTGTCTCTGTCACTGTGTCACCCTGCGGGGGGAGGGACAGGCTCATAGCTCCCTTCTGTCTGTGTCACTGTGTCACCCTGCGGGGGAGGGACAGACTCATAGTTCCCTTCTGTCTGTGTCACTGTGTCACCCTGCGGGGGGAGGGACAGTCTCATAGCTCCCTTCTGTCTGTGTCACCCTGCGGGGGGAGGGACAGGCTCATAGCTCCCTTCTGTCTGTGTCACTGTGTCACCCTGCGGGGGAGGGACAGACTCATAGCTCCCTTCTGTCTGTGTCACTGTGTCACCCTGCGGGGGGAGGGACAGACTCATAGCTCCCTTCTGTCTGTGTCACTGTGACACCCTGCGGGGGAGGGACAGGCTCATAGCTCCCTTCTGTCTGTGTCACTGTGTCACCCTGCGGGGGGAGGGACAGGCTCATAGCTCCCTTCTGTCTGTGTCACTGTGTCACCCTGCGGGGGGAGGGACAGACTCATAGCTCCCTTCTGTCTGTGTCACTGTGTCACCCTGCGGGGGAGGGACAGACTCATAGCTCCCTTCTGTCTGTGTCACTGTGTCACCCTGCGGGGGAGGGACAGACTCATAGCTCCCTTCTGTCTGTGTCACTGTGTCACCCTGCGGGGGGAGGGACAGTCTCATAGCTCCCTTCTGTCTGTGTCACTGTGTCACCCTGCGGGGTGAGGGACAGACTCATAGCTCCCTTCTGTCTCTGTCACTGTGTCACCCTGCGGGGGGAGGGACAGTCTCATAGCTCCCTTCTGTCTGTGTCACTGTGTCACCCTGCGGGGGGAGGGACAGGCTCATACCTCCCTTCTGTCTGTGTCACTGTGTCACCCTGCGGGGGGAGGGACAGGCTCATACTGTAGCTCCCTTCTGTCTGTGTCACTGTGTCACCCTGCGGGGGGAGGGACAGACTCATAGCTCCCTTCTGTCTGTGTCACTGTGTCACCCTGCGGGGGGAGGGACAGACTCATAGCTCCCTTCTGTCTGTGTCACTGTGTCACCCTGCGGGGGGAGGGACAGACTCATAGCTCCCTTCTGTCTGTGTCACTGTGTCACCCTGCGGGGGAAGGGACAGACACATAGCTCCCTTCTGTCTGTGTCACTGTGTCACCCTGCGGGGGAGGGACAGGCTCATAGCTCCCTTCTGTCTGTGTCACTGTGTCACACTGCGGGGGGAGGGACAGACTCATAGCTCCCTTCTGTCTGTGTCACTGTGTCACCCTGCGGGGGAGGGACAGGCTCATAGCTCCCTTCTGTCTGTGTCACTGTGTCACCCTGCGGGGGAGGGACAGACTCATAGCTCCCTTCTGTCTGTGTCACTGTGTCACCCTGCGGGGGGGGAGGGACAGGCTCATAGCTCCCTTCTGTCTGTGTCACTGTGTCACCCTGCGGGGGGAGGGACAGACTCATAGCTCCCTTTTGTCTGTGTCACTGTGTCACCCTGCGGGGGGAGGGACAGACTCATAGCTCCCTTCTGTCTGTGTCACTGTGTCACCCTGCGGGGGAGGGACAGACTCATAGCTCCCTTCTGTCTGTGTCACTGTGTCACCCTGCGGGGGGGGAGGGACAGGCTCATAGCTCCCTTCTGTCTGTGTCACTGTGTCACCCTGCGGGGGGAGGGACAGACTCATAGCTCCCTTTTGTCTGTGTCACTGTGTCACCCTGCGGGGGGAGGGACAGACTCATAGCTCCCTTCTGTCTGTGTCACTGTGTCACCCTGCGGGGGGAGGGACAGACTCATAGCTCCCGTCTGTGTCACTGTGTCACCCTGCGGGGGGAGGGACAGGCTCATAGCTCCCTTCTGTCTGTGTCACCCTGCGGGGGGAGGGACAGGCTCATAGCTCCCTTTTGTCTGTGTCACTGTGTCACTGTGTCACACTCAGCTCTCACCTCCACAGAGCAGCTGTGCAGAGATGCGCCGGGCGATGAGTGCTGCGTCAGCTGCTTGTTCTGCTGCAAAGCATCGAGCACGGCGAGAGATAGCGACGCCCCCCGCGCCGAGCAAGATCCCTCACGGGGGAGAGAACGCAGCTCCGAGAGACAGGTCTGCATCCGGCCGAAATTACCCCCGACCTGCTGCTCCGGAAATATAACATGAGAGGAGGTAACACTCACCGTGTATATAACATGAGAGAGGAGGTAACACTCACCGTGTATATAACATGAGAGGAGGTAACACTCACCGTGTATATAACATGAGAGAGGGGGTAACACTCACCGTGTATATAACATGAGAGAGGAGATAACACTCACCGTGTATATAACATGAGAGAGGAGATAACACTCACCGTGTATATAACATGAGAGAGGAGATAACACTCACCGTGTATATAACATGAGAGAGGAGGTAACACTCACCGTGTATATAACATGAGAGGAGATAACACTCACCGTGTATATAACATGAGAGAGGAGGTAACACTCACCGTGTATATAACATGAGAGAGGAGATAACACTCACCGTGTATATAACATGAGAGAGGAGGTAACACTCACCGTGTATATAACATGAGAGAGGAGGTAACACTCACCGTGTATATAACATGAGAGAGGAGGTAACACTCACCGTGTATATAACATGAGAGAGGAGGTAACACTCACCGTGTATATAACATGAGAGAGGAGATAACACTCACCGTGTATATAACATGAGAGGAGGTAACACTCACCGTGTATATAACATGAGAGAGGAGGTAACACTCACCGTGTATATAACATGAGAGAGGAGGTAACACTCACCGTGTATATAACATGAGAGGAGATAACACTCACCGTGTATATAACATGAGAGAGGAGATAACACACACCGTGTATATAACATGAGAGGAGGTAACACTCACCGTGTATATAACATGAGAGAGGAGGTAACACTCACCGTGTATATAACATGAGAGAGGAGGTAACACTCACCGTGTATATAACATGAGAGAGGAGGTAACACTCACCGTGTATATAACATGAGAGACGAGGTAACTCTCACCATGTATATAACATGAGAGAGGAGGTAACACTCACCGTGTATATAACATGAGAGAGGAGGTAACACTCACCATGTATATAACATGAGAGAGGAGATAACACTCACCGTGTATATAACATGAGAGAGGAGATAACACTCACCGTGTATATAACATGAGAGAGGAGGTAACACTCACCGTGTATATAACATGAGAGGAGGTAACACTCACCGTGTATATAACATGAGAGGAGGTAACACTCACCGTGTATATAACATGAGAGAGGAGGTAACACTCACCGTGTATATAACATGAGAGAGGAGGTAACACTCACCGTGTATATAACATGAGAGAGGAGGTAACTCTCACCGTGTATATAACATGAGAGAGGAGATAACACTCACCGTGTATATAACATGAGAGAGGAGGTAACACTCACCGTGTATATAACATGAGAGAGGAGGTAACACTCACCGTGTATATAACATGAGAGAGGAGATAACACTCACCGTGTATATAACATGAGAGAGGAGATAACACTCACCGTGTATATAACATGAGAGAGGAGATAACACTCACCGTGTATATAACATGAGAGGAGGTTACACTCACCGTGTATATAACATGAGAGAGGAGATAACACTCACCGTGTATATAACATGAGAGAGGAGGTAACACTCACCGTGTATATAACATGAGAGAGGAGATAACACTCACCGTGTATATAACATGAGAGGAGATAACACTCACCGTGTATATAACATGAGAGAGGAGGTAACACTCACCGTGTATATAACATGAGAGGAGATAACACTCACCGTGTATATAACATGAGAGAGGAGGTAACACTCACCGTGTATATAACATGAGAGAGGAGGTAACACTCACCGTGTATATAACATGAGAGAGGAGATAACACTCACCGTGTATATAACATGAGAGAGGAGATAACACTCACCGTGTATATAACATGAGAGGAGGTTACACTCACCGTGTATATAACATGAGAGAGGAGATAACACTCACCGTGTATATAACATGAGAGAGGAGATAACACTCACCGTGTATATAACATGAGAGAGGAGGTAACACTCACCGTGTATATAACATGAGAGAGGAGATAACACTCACCGTGTATATAACATGAGAGAGGAGGTAACACTCACCGTGTATATAACATGAGAGAGGAGATAACACTCACCGTGTATATAACATGAGAGGAGGTAACACTCACCGTGTATATAACATGAGAGAGGAGGTAACACTCACCGTGTATATAACATGAGAGAGGAGGTAACACTCACCGTGTATATAACATGAGAGAGGAGGTAACACTCACCGTGTATATAACATGAGAGAGGAGGTAACACTCACCGTGTATATAACATGAGAGAGGAGATAACACTCACCGTGTATATAACATGAGAGAGGAGGTAACACTCACCGTGTATATAACATGAGAGGAGGTAACACTCACCGTGTATATAACATGAGAGAGGAGATAACACTCACCGTGTATATAACATGAGAGAGGAGATAACACTCACCGTGTATATAACATGAGAGAGGAGGTAACACTCACCGTCTATATAACATGAGAGAGGAGATAACACTCACCGTGTATATAACATGAGAGAGCAGGTAACACTCACCGTGTATATAACATGAGAGAGGAGATAACACTCACCGTGTATATAACATGAGAGAGGAGATAACACTCACCGTGTATATAACATGAGAGGAGATAACACTCACCGTGTATATAACATGAGAGAGGAGATAACACTCACCGTGTATATAACATGAGAGAGGAGATAACACTCACCGTGTATATAACATGAGAGAGGAGATAACACTCACCGTGTATATAACATGAGAGAGGAGGTAACACTCACCGTGTATATAACATGAGAGAGGAGATAACACTCACCGTGTATATAACATGAGAGAGGAGGTAACACTCACCGTGTATATAACATGAGAGAGGAGGTAACACTCACCGTGTATATAACATGAGAGAGGAGGTAACACTCACCGTGTATATAACATGAGAGAGGAGATAACACTCACCGTGTATATAACATGAGAGAGGAGATAACACTCACCGTGTATATAACATGAGAGAGGAGGTAACACTCACCGTGTATATAACATGAGAGAGGAGATAACACTCACCGTGTATATAACATGAGAGAGGAGATAACACTCACCGTGTATATAACATGAGAGAGGAGGTAACACTCACCGTGTATATAACATGAGAGAGGAGATAACACTCACCGTGTATATAACATGAGAGAGGAGATAACACTCACCGTGTATATAACATGAGAGAGGAGATAACACTCACCGTGTATATAACATGAGAGAGGAGGTAACACTCACCGTGTATATAACATGAGAGAGGAGATAACACTCACCGTGTATATAACATGAGAGAGGAGATAACACTCACCGTGTATATAACATGAGAGAGGAGGTAACACTCACCGTGTATATAACATGAGAGAGGAGGTAACACTCACCGTGTATATAACATGAGAGAGGAGGTAACACTCACCGTGTATATAACATGAGAGAGGAGGTAACACTCACCGTGTATATAACATGAGAGGAGATAACACTCACCGTGTATATAACATGAGAGGAGGTAACACTCACCGTGTATATAACATGAGAGAGGAGATAACACTCACCGTGTATATAACATGAGAGAGGAGATAACACTCACCGTGTATATAACATGAGAGAGGAGGTAACACTCACCGTGTATATAACATGAGAGAGGAGATAACACTCACCGTGTATATAACATGAGAGAGGAGGTAACACTCACCGTGTATATAACATGAGAGAGGAGATAACACTCACCGTGTATATAACATGAGAGAGGAGGTAACACTCACCGTGTATATAACATGAGAGAGGAGATAACACTCACCGTGTATATAACATGAGAGAGGAGATAACACTCACCGTGTATATAACATGAGAGAGGGGGTAACACTCACCATGTATATAACATGAGAGAGGAGATAACACTCACCGTGTATATAACATGAGAGAGGAGGTAACACTCACCGTGTATATAACATGAGAGGAGGTAACACTCACCGTGTATATAACATGAGAGAGGAGGTAACACTCACTGTGTATATAACATGAGAGAGGAGATAACACTCACCGTGTATATAACATGAGAGGAGATAACACTCACCGTGTATATAACATGAGAGAGGAGATAACACTCACCGTGTATATAACATGAGAGAGGAGATAACACTCACCGTGTAAATAACATGAGAGGAGATAACACTCACCGTGTATATAACATGAGAGAGGAGGTAACACTCACCGTGTATATAACATGAGAGAGGAGGTAACACTCACCGTGTATATAACATGAGAGAGGAGATAACACTCACCGTGTATATAACATGAGAGAGGAGGTAACACTCACCGTGTATATAACATGAGAGAGGAGATAACACTCACCGTGTATATAACATGAGAGGAGGTAACACTCACCGTATATATAACATGAGAGAGGAGATAACACTCACCGTGTATATAACATGAGAGAGGAGATAACACTCACCGTGTATATAACATGAGAGAGGAGGTAACACTCACCGTGTATATAACATGAGAGAGGAGGTAACACTCACCGTGTATATAACATGAGAGAGGAGGTAACACTCACCGTGTATATAACATGAGAGAGGAGGTAACACTCACCGTGTATATAACATGAGAGAGGAGATAACACTCACCGTGTATATAACATGAGAGAGGAGGTAACACTCACCGTGTATATAACATGAGAGAGGAGATAACACTCACCGTGTATATAACATGAGAGAGGAGGTAACACTCACCGTGTATATAACATGAGAGAGGAGATAACACTCACCGTGTATATAACATGAGAGAGGAGGTAACACTCACCGTGTATATAACATGAGAGAGGAGATAACACTCACCGTGTATATAACATGAGAGAGGAGATAACACTCACCGTGAATATAACATGAGAGAGGAGATAACACTCACCGTGTATATAACATGAGAGAGGAGATAACACTCACCGTGTATATAACATGAGAGAGGAGATAACACTCACCGTGTATATAACATGAGAGAGGAGGTAACACTCACCGTGTATATAACATGAGAGAGGAGGTAACTCTCACCGTGTATATAACATGAGAGAGGAGATAACACTCACCGTGTATATAACATGAGAGAGGAGGTAACACTCACCGTGTATATAACATGAGAGAGGAGATAACACTCACCGTGTATATAACATGAGAGAGGAGATAACACTCACCGTGAATATAACATGAGAGAGGAGATAACACTCACCGTGTATATAACATGAGAGAGGAGATAACACTCACCGTGTATATAACATGAGAGAGGAGGTAACACTCACCGTGTATATAACATGAGAGAGGAGGTAACACTCACCGTGTATATAACATGAGAGAGGAGGTAACTCTCACCGTGTATATAACATGAGAGAGGAGGTAACACTCACCGTGTATATAACATGAGAGAGGAGGTAACTCTCACCGTGTATATAACATGAGAGAGGAGGTAACACTCACCGTGTATATAACATGAGAGAGGAGGTAACACTCACCGTGTATATAACATGAGAGGAGGTAACACTCACCGTGTATATAACATGAGAGAGGAGATAACACTCACCGTGTATATAACATGAGAGAGGAGGTTACACTCACCGTGTATATAACATGAGAGAGGAGGTAACTCTCACCGTGTATATAACATGAGAGAGGAGGTAACACTCACCGTGTATATAACATGAGAGAGGAGGTAACACTCACCGTGTATATAACATGAGAGGAGGTAACACTCACCGTGTATATAACATGAGAGAGGAGATAACACTCACCGTGTATATAACATGAGAGAGGAGGTAACACTCACCGTGTATATAACATGAGAGGAGGTAACACTCACCGTGTATATAACATGAGAGAGGAGATAACACTCACCGTGTATATAACATGAGAGAGGAGATAACACTCACCGTGTATATAACATGAGAGAGGAGGTAACACTCACCGTGTATATAACATGAGAGAGGAGGTAACACTCACCGTGTATATAACATGAGAGAGGAGATAACACTCACCGTGTATATAACATGAGAGAGGAGATAACACTCACCGTGTATATAACATGAGAGAGGAGGTAACACTCACCGTGTATATAACATGAGAGAGGAGGTAACACTCACCGTGTATATAACATGAGAGAGGAGGTAACACTCACCGTGTATATAACATGAGAGAGGAGATAACACTCACCGTGTATATAACATGAGAGAGGAGGTAACACTCACCGTGTATATAACATGAGAGAGGAGATAACACTCACCGTGTATTCAACATGAGAGAGGAGGTAACACTCACCGTGTATATAACATGAGAGAGGAGGTAACACTCACCGTGTATATAACATGAGAGAGGAGATAACACTCACCGTGTATATAACATGAGAGAGGAGGTAACACTCAAAGTGTATATAACATGAGAGAGGAGATAACACTCACCGTGTATATAACATGAGAGAGGAGGTAACACTCACCGTGTATATAACATGAGAGAGGAGATAACACTCACCGTGTATATAACATGAGAGAGGAGATAACACTCACCGTGTATATAACATGAGAGAGGAGGTAACACTCACCGTGTATATAACATGAGAGAGGAGATAACACTCACCGTGTATATAACATGAGAGAGGAGGTAACACTCACTGTGTATATAACATGAGAGAGGAGATAACACTCACCGTGTATATAACATGAGAGAGGAGGTAACACTCACCGTGTATATAACATGAGAGAGGAGATAACACTCACCGTGTATATAACATGAGAGAGGAGGTAACACTCACTGTGTATATAACATGAGAGAGGAGATAACACTCACCGTGTATATAACATGAGAGAGGAGATAACACTCACCGTGTATATAACATGAGAGAGGAGGTAACACTCACCGTGTATATAACATGAGAGAGGAGATAACACTCACCGTGTATATAACATGAGAGGAGAGATAACACTCACCGTGTATATAACATGAGAGAGGAGATAACACTCACCGTGTATATAACATGAGAGAGGAGGTAACACTCACCGTGTATATAACATGAGAGAGGAGATAACACTCACCGTGTATATAACATGAGAGAGGAGATAACACTCACCGTGTATATAACATGAGAGAGGAGATAACACTCACCGTGTATATAACATGAGAGAGGAGGTAACACTCACCGTGTATATAACATGAGAGAGGAGGTAACACTCACCGTGTATATAACATGAGAGAGGAGATAACTCTCACCGTGTATATAACATGAGAGAGGAGGTAACACTCACCGTGTATATAACATGAGAGAGGAGGTAACACTCACCGTGTATATAACATGAGAGGAGGTAACACTCACCGTGTATATAACATGAGAGAGGAGGTAACACTCACCGTGTATATAACATGAGAGAGGAGGTAACACTCACCGTGTATATAACATGAGAGAGGAGGTAACACTCACCGTGTATACAGTATAACATGAGAGAGGAGGTAACACTCACCGTGTATATAACATGAGAGAGGAGGTAACACTCACCGTGTATATAACATGAGAGGAGGTAACACTCACCGTGTATATAACATGAGAGAGGAGGTAACACTCACCGTGTATATAACATGAGAGGAGGTAACACTCACCGTGTATATAACATGAGAGAGGAGGTAACACTCACCGTGTATATAACATGAGAGGAGGTAACACTCACCGTGTATATAACATGAGAGAGGAGATAACACTCACCGTGTATATAACATGAGAGAGGAGGTAACACTCACCGTGTATATAACATGAGAGAGGAGGTAACACTCACCGTGTATATAACATGAGAGAGGAGGTAACACTCACCGTGTATATAACATGAGAGAGGAGATAACACTCACCGTGTACATAACATGAGAGAGGAGATAACTCTCACCGTGTATATAACATGAGAGAGGAGGTAACACTCACCGTGTATATAACATGAGAGAGGAGGTAACACTCACCGTGTATATAACATGAGAGGAGGTAACACTCACCGTGTATATAACATGAGAGAGGAGGTAACACTCACCGTGTATATAACATGAGAGAGGAGGTAACACTCACCGTGTATATAACATGAGAGAGGAGATAACACTCACCGTGTATATAACATGAGAGAGGAGGTAACACTCACCGTGTATATAACATGAGAGAGGAGGTAACACTCACGTGTATATAACATGAGAGAGGAGATAACACTCACCGTGTATATAACATGAGAGAGGAGGTAACACTCACCGTGTATATAACATGAGAGAGGAGATAACACTCACCGTGCATATAACATGAGAGAGGAGATAACACTCACCGTGTATATAACATGAGAGGAGATAACACTCACCGTGTATATTTATTTATTTATTTATTTATAAAATATTTTACCAGGAAGTAATACATTGAGAGTTACCTCTCGTTTTCAAGTATGTCCTGGGCACAGAGTAAAACAAATAATACATGGTTACAAATACAGTTACATAAATGAACAAGGTATACATTTATATACAAGACATTGCATGCACAGTTAAAGAAAATATATATTATGAGCTTATGAAACAGTTACAGACCAGATTAAAGTGTGAGACAGCCTTAGATTTGAAAGAACTTAAGCTGGTGGTGGATGTGAGAGTCTCTGGTAGGTTGTTCCAGTTTTGGGGTGCACGGAAGGAGAAGGAGGAACGTCCGGATACTTTGTTGAGTCTTGGGACCATGAATAGTCTTTTGGAGTCTGATCTCAGGTGATAGGTACTGCATGTGGTAGGGGTGAGGAGCTTGTTCAGGTAGCTGGGTAGCTTGCCCAGAAAGTATTTGAGGGTGAAACAGGAAAGGTGAACTTTGCGCCTAGACTCTAGTGATGACCAATCTAGTTCTTTGAGCATTTCGCAGTGATGTGTATTGTAGTTGCATTGGAGAACAAAACGACAAATTGAATTGTAGAGGGTGTCAAGTTTGCTAAGGTGGGTTTGAGGAGCCGAGCCATATACTATGTCTCCATAGTCAATAATTGGCATTAGCATCTGCTGTGCAATACGCTTTCTGACCAGGAGACTTAGGGAGGATTTGTTCCTGTAAAGTACCCCTAGTTTGGCATAGGTCTTGGTTGTCAGGGTATCAATGTGCATCCCGAATGTTAAGTGGGAGTCAAACCATAAGCCCAGGTATTTAAAACTAGTGACAGGTGTTAGGGTGGTTTTAGCGTTGGTTCTAATCAGGAGCTCAGTCACTGGAAGCTTTACAAATTTAGTCTTGGTCCCAAATACCATTGTTACAGTCTTGTCAGTGTTTAAAAACAGTTTGTTTTGGGAAATCCAGTTTTCGAGTCTCAAAAAGTCAGACTGAAGTATGTGTTGAAGGTCAGAGAGGCTATGGCTGTGTGCATACAGGATTGTGTCATCTGCATACATGTACATGTACATGTACATGTACATATACATATGTACATGTACATGTACATGTACATATACATATACACTGTATATAACATGAGAGAGGAGGTAACACTCACCGTGTATATAACATGAGAGAGGAGATAACACTCACCGTGTATATAACATGAGAGAGGAGGTAACACTCACCGTGTATATAACATGAGAGAGGAGGTAACACTCACCGTGTGTATAACATGAGAGAGGAGATAACACTCACCGTGTATATAACATGAGAGAGGAGATAACACTCACCGTGTATATAACATGAGAGGAGGTAACACTCACCGTGTATATAACATGAGAGAGGAGATAACACTCACCGTGTATATAACATGAGAGAGGAGATAACACTCACCGTGTATATAACATGAGAGGAGGTAACACTCACCGTGTATATAACATGAGAGAGGAGGTAACACTCACCGTGTATATAACATGAGAGAGGAGGTAACACTCACCGTGTATATAACATGAGAGAGGAGGTAACACTCACCGTGTATATAACATGAGAGAGGAGGTAACACTCACCGTGTATATAACATGAGAGAGGAGGTAACACTCACCGTGTATATAACATGAGAGAGGAGGTAACACTCACCGTGTATATAACATGAGAGAGGAGGTAACACTCACCGTGTATATAACATGAGAGAGGAGGTAACACTCACCGTGTATATAACATGAGAGAGGAGGTAACACTCACCGTGTATATAACATGAGAGAGGAGATAACACTCACCGTGTATATAACATGAGAGAGGAGATAACACTCACCGTGTATATAACACGAGAGAGGAGATAACACTCACCGTGTATATAACATGAGAGGAGGTAACACTCACCGTGTATATAACATGAGAGAGGAGATAACACTCACCGTGTATATAACATGAGAGAGGAGGTAACACTCACCGTGTATATAACATGAGAGAGGAGATAACACTCACCGTGTATATAACATGAGAGAGGAGGTAACACTCACCGTGTATATAACATGAGAGAGGAGATAACACTCACCGTGTATATAACATGAGAGAGGAGATAACACTCACCGTGTATATAAAATGAGAGGAGATAACACTCACCGTGTATATAACATGAGAGAGGAGATAACACTCACCGTGTATATAACATGAGAGAGGAGGTAACACTCACCGTGTATATAACATGAGAGAGGAGGTAACACTCACCGTGTATATAACATGAGAGAGGAGGTAACACTCACCGTGTATATAACATGAGAGAGGAGATAACACTCACCGTGTATATAACATGAGAGAGGAGGTAACACTCACCGTGTATATAACATGAGAGAGGAGGTAACACTCACCGTGTATATAACATGAGAGAGGAGATAACACTCACCGTGTATATAACATGAGAGAGGAGATAACACTCACCGTGTATATAACATGAGAGAGGAGATAACACTAACCGTGTATATAACATGAGAGAGGAGATTACTCTCACCGTGTATATAACATGAGAGAGGAGATAACACTCACCGTGTATATAACATGAGAGAGGAGGTAACACTCACCGTGTATATAACATGAGAGAGGAGGTAACACTCACCGTGTATATAACATGAGAGAGGAGGTAGCACTCACCGTGTATATAACATGAGAGAGGAGATAACACTCACCGTGTATATAACATGAGAGAGGAGGTAACACTCACCGTGTATATAACATGAGAGTAGGTAACACTCACCGTGTATATAACATGAGAGAGGAGATAACACTCACCGTGTATATAACATGAGAGAGGAGGTAACACTCACCGTGTATATAACATGAGAGAGGAGATAACACTCACCGTGTATATAACATGAGAGAGGAGGTAACACTCACCGTGTATATAACATGAGAGAGGAGATAACACTCACCGTGTATATAACATGAGAGAGGAGGTAACACTCACCGTGTATATAACATGAGAGAGGAGATAACACTCACCGTGTATATAACATGAGAGAGGAGGTAACACTCACCGTGTATATAACATGAGAGGAGATAACACTCACCGTGTATATAACATGAGAGAGGAGATAACTCTCACCGTGTATATAACATGAGAGAGGAGATAACTCTCACCGTGTATATAACATGAGAGAGGAGATAACACTCACCGTGTATATAACATGAGAGAGGAGATAACACTCACCGTGTATATAACATGAGAGAGGAGATAACACTCACCGTGTATATAACATGAGAGAGGAGGTAACACTCACCGTGTATATAACATGAGAGAGGAGATAACACTCACCGTGTATATAACATGAGAGAGGAGGTAACACTCACCGTGTATATAACATGAGAGAGGAGATAACACTCACCGTGTATATAACATGAGAGAGGAGGTAACACTCACCGTGTATATAACATGAGAGAGGAGGTAACACTCACCGTGTATATAACATGAGAGAGGATATAATACTCACCGTGTATATAACATGAGAGAGGAGATAACACTCACCGTGTATATAACATGAGAGAGGAGATAACACTCACCGTGTATATAACATGAGAGAGGAGGTAACACTCACCGTGTATATAACATGAGAGAGGAGATAACTCTCACCGTGTATATAACATGAGAGAGGAGGTAACACTCACCGTGTATATAACATGAGAGAGGAGGTAACACTCACCGTGTATATAACATGAGAGGAGGTAACACTCACTGTGTATATAACATGAGAGAGGAGGTAACACTCACCGTGTATATAACATGAGAGAGGAGGTAACACTCACCGTGTATATAACATGAGAGAGGAGGTAACACTCACCGTGTATATAACATGAGAGAGGAGATAACACTCACCGTGTATATAACATGAGAGAGGAGATAACACTCACCGTGTATATAACATGAGAGAGGAGATAACACTCACCGTGTATATAACATGAGAGAGGAGGTAACACTCACCGTGTATATAACATGAGAGGAGAGATAACACTCACCGTGTATATAACATGAGAGAGGAGGTAACACTCACCGTGTATATAACATGAGAGAGGAGATAACACTCACCGTGTATATAACATGAGAGGAGGTAACACTCACCGTGTATATAACATGAGAGAGGAGGTAACACTCACCGTGTATATAACATGAGAGAGGAGATAACACTCACCGTGTATATAACATGAGAGGAGGTAACACTCACCGTGTATATAACATGAGAGAGGAGATAACACTCACCGTGTATATAACATGAGAGAGGAGGTAACACTCACCGTGTATATAACATGAGAGAGGAGGTAACACTCACCGTGTATATAACATGAGAGAGGAGATAACACTCACCGTGTATATAACATGAGAGAGGAGATAACACTCACCGTGTATATAACATGAGAGAGGAGATAACACTCACCGTGTATATAACATGAGAGAGGAGGTAACACTCACTGTGTATATAACATGAGAGAGGAGATAACACTCACCGTGTATATAACATGAGAGAGGAGGTAAC
This sequence comes from Ascaphus truei, assembly GCF_040206685.1. NCBI lineage: Eukaryota > Metazoa > Chordata > Amphibia > Anura > Ascaphidae > Ascaphus > Ascaphus truei. The sequence goes on from NW_027457037.1 coordinate 177,409, forward strand.
ACTCACCGTGTATATAACATGAGAGAGGAGGTAAAATTCACCGTGTATATAACATGAGAGAGGAGATAACACTCACTGTGTATATAACATGAGAGAGGAGATAACACTCACCGTGTATATAACATGAGAGAGGAGGTAACACTCACCGTGTATATAACATGAGAGAGGAGATAACACTCACCGTGTATATAACATGAGAGGAGATAACACTCACCGTGTATATAACATGAGAGAGGAGGTAACACTCACCGTGTATATAACATGAGAGAGGAGATAACACTCACCGTGTATATAACATGAGAGAGGAGATAACACTCACCGTGTATATAACATGAGAGAGGAGGTAACACTCACCGTGTATATAACATGAGAGAGGAGATAACACTCACCGTGTATATAACATGAGAGAGGAGATAACACTCACCGTGTATATAACATGAGAGAGGAGGTAACACTCACCGTGTATATAACATGAGAGAGGAGGTAACACTCACCGTGTATATAACATGAGAGAGGAGATAACACTCACCGTGTATATAACATGAGAGAGGAGATAACACTCACCGTGTATATAACATGAGAGAGGAGATAACACTCACCGTGCATATAACATGAGAGAGGAGGTAACACTCACCGTGTATATAACATGAGAGAGGAGATAACACTCACCGTGTATATAACATGAGAGGAGGTAACACTCACCGTGTATATAACATGAGAGAGGAGGTAACACTCACCGTGTATATAACATGAGAGAGGAGGTAACACTCACCGTGTATATAACATGAGAGAGGAGGTAACACTCACCGTGTATATAACATGAGAGAGGAGGTAACACTCACCGTGTATATAACATGAGAGAGGAGGTAACACTCACCGTGTATATAACATGAGAGAGGAGGTAACACTCACCGTGTATATAACATGAGAGAGGAGGTAACACTCACCGTGTATATAACATGAGAGAGGAGGTAACACTCACCGTGTATATAACATGAGAGAGGAGATAACACTCACCGTGTATATAACATGAGAGAGGAGGTAACACTCACCGTGTATATAACATGAGAGAGGAGGTAACACTCACCGTGTATATAACATGAGAGAGGAGGTAACACTCACCGTGTATATAACATGAGAGAGGAGGTAACACTCACCGTGTATATAACATGAGAGAGGAGGTAACACTCACCGTGTATATAACATGAGAGAGGAGGTAACACTCACCGTGTATATAACATGAGAGAGGAGGTAACACTCACCGTGTATATAACATGAGAGAGGAGATAACACTCACCGTGTATATAACATGAGAGAGGAGATAACACTCACCGTGTATATAACATGAGAGGTAACACTCACCGTGTATATAACATGAGAGATAACACTCACCGTGTATATAACACGAGAGAGGAGGTAACACTCACCGTGTATATAACATGAGAGAGGAGGTAACACTCACCGTGTATATAACATGAGAGGAGGTAACACTCACTGTGTATATAACATGAGAGAGGAGGTAACACTCACCGTGTATATAACATGAGAGAGGAGGTAACACTCACCGTGTATATAACATGAGAGAGGAGGTAACACTCACCGTGTATATAACATGAGAGGAGGTAACACTCACCGTGTATATAACATGAGAGAGGAGATAACACTCACCGTGTATATAACATGAGAGAGGAGATAACACTCACCGTGTATATAACATGAGAGAGGAGGTAACACTCACCGTGTATATAACATGAGAGAGGAGGTAACACTCACCGTGTATATAACATGAGAGAGGAGATAACACTCACCGTGTATATAACATGAGAGGAGGTAACTCTCACCGTGTATATAACATGAGAGAGGAGGTAACACTCACCGTGTATATAACATGAGAGAGGAGATAACACTCACCGTGTATATAACATGAGAGAGGAGGTAACACTCACCGTGTATATAACATGAGAGAGAAGGTAACACTCACCGTGTATATAACATGAGAGAGGAGGTAACACTCACCGTGTATATAACATGAGAGAGGAGGTAACACTCACCGTGTATATAACATGAGAGAGGAGATAACACTCACCGTGTATATAACATGAGAGAGGAGGTAACACTCACCGTGTATATAACATGAGAGAGGAGGTAACACTCACCGTGTATATAACATGAGAGAGGAGGTAACACTCACCGTGTATATAACATGAGAGAGGAGGTAACACTCACCGTGTATATAACATGAGAGAGGAGGTAACACTCACCGTGTATATAACATGAGAGGAGATAACACTCACCGTGTATATAACATGAGAGAGGAGATAACACTCACCGTGTATATAACATGAGAGAGGAGATAACACGCACCGTGTATATAACATGAGAGGAGGTAACACTCACCGTGTATATAACATGAGAGAGGAGGTAACACTCACCGTGTATATAACATGAGAGAGGAGGTAACACTCACCGTGTATATAACATGAGAGAGGAGATAACACTCACCGTGTATATAACATGAGAGAGGAGGTAACACTCACCGTGTATATAACATGAGAGAGGAGGTAACACTCACCGTGTATATAACATGAGAGAGGAGGTAACACTCACCGTGTATATAACATGAGAGAGGAGGTAACACTCACCGTGTATATAACATGAGAGAGGAGATAACACTCACCGTGTATATAACATGAGAGAGGAGATAACACTCACCGTGTATATAACATGAGAGAGGAGGTAACACTCACCGTGTATATAACATGAGAGAGGAGATAATACTCACCGTGTATATAACATGAGAGAGGAGATAACACTCACCGTGTATATAACATGAGAGAGGAGATAACACTCACCGTGTATATAACATGAGAGAGGAGGTAACACTCACCGTGTATATAACATGAGAGAGGAGATAACTCTCACCGTGTATATAACATGAGAGAGGAGGTAACACTCACCGTGTATATAACATGAGAGAGGAGGTAACACTCACCGTGTATATAACATGAGAGGAGGTAACACTCACTGTGTATATAACATGAGAGAGGCGGTAACACTCACCGTGTATATAACATGAGAGAGGAGGTAACACTCACCGTGTATATAACATGAGAGAGGAGGTAACACTCACCGTGTATATAACATGAGAGAGGAGATAACACTCACCGTGTATATAACATGAGAGAGGAGGTAACACTCACCGTGTATATAACATGAGAGAGGAGATAACACTCACCGTGTATATAACATGAGAGAGGAGGTAACACTCACCGTGTATATAACATGAGAGAGGAGGTAACACTCACCGTGTATATAACATGAGAGAGGAGATAACACTCACCGTGTATATAACATGAGAGAGGAGATAACACTCACCGTGTATATAACATGAGAGAGGAGATAACACTCACCGTGTATATAACATGAGAGAGGAGATAACACTCACCGTGTATATAACATGAGAGAGGAGGTAACACTCACCGTGTATATAACATGAGAGAGGAGGTAACACTCACCGTGTATATAACATGAGAGAGGAGATAACACTCACCGTGTTGTGACAAACGGCTTACTCCGGGGCTCCGTCGTTTGTCCGGGACTGTTTAGAACACGGTCTTTTAGGGTAGGTTAAATGATGAGGCGTCACGTACTGTTCCTTTAAACAGGCTATGCCTGGTTTATTCAGTCCCAGGCACTGAGACTGCCACAGTGCATACAACAGAAAACAGATCAAAACAAAAGCTGCTCACCTGAGCGATAACTTAACTTAGATATCCCTGACTCAGGGTTGGAAGTGGCTTTTCCACTCCCAACAACAAAACAAGGTACTTTTGCAGTCTTACACAAATGAACAGAAAGATTGAACCTGTTTGGGGAAGAGGCTTCTCCCCTCTGTAGTTCAGCAGCCTTCCAGCCTCCTGGCTCTTGTGGAGAGACCAGAGCAAACAGGAAATCAGTCTTTCATACCTGATTCCTAATTAGCATGACAGGTGACAGAAATCAGGCAGCAGACAAACTCTGGTCTGGATCTCTCATCCCTCAGTTCCAGCGCTTGCCAAACTGTGGGATGGAGTGTATGTATTATAAGGCTGCACTCCCAGGCCAAACAGGATAGAAACTGTCTAGTATCCTGGGAGCCCTATATACGGAATTTATTACCATCCCCTGGTTTCTGTCACATATCCTCCCCCCCAGCTCAGACCTCGAGGGATGAGCGACCATGGATATTAGGGAGTGCATCCTTGACAACCCGTCAGCATTGCCATGTTTGTGCCCTGACCTGTGTTCCACAGAAAATTTAAAGGGTTGTAGGCTTAGGAACCACCTGGTCACTCTAGCATTCTTTTCCCTGTTTTGACACATCCAGGTAAGGGGTGCATGATCTGTGACCAACCGGAATTTTCTCCCCAACAGATAGTATTTGAGCGTCTCTACAGCCCACTTTATTGCGAGACACTCTTTCTCTACTATGGAGTAATTTTTTTCCTGGGGATTTAGTTTCCTACTTAAATAAAGAATGGGGTGCTCCTCACCTTGAGACTCCTGGGAGAGTACCGCCCCCAGCCCTACCTCAGATGCGTCGGTTTGGACTACGAACTCTTTGGAGAAGTCAGGTGTGACCAACACTGGTTGGGCACAGAGAGCTTCTTTCAGGCTTCTAAAGGCCTGTTCGGTTTCGGGGGACCACTTTACCATTAGCGGTCCTCTTGCTTTTGTGAGGTCAGTTAGTGGGGTTGCCTTAGTTGCAAAATTGGGAATAAACCTTCTATAGTACCCAATTAACCCCAAAAAGGTCCTTACTTGTTTTTTTGTAACTGGCCTTGGCCAATTTTGTATCGCCTCCACTTTGAGTGTTTGGGGTTTGAGTAAACCTCTGCCAATAGAATATCCCAGATACTTGGCCTCCTCCAGACCAATAGTGCATTTAGCGGGGTTAGCAGTTAGTCCAGCAGACCGGACTGCGTCAAGCACAGCTTGGACCTTTGGAAGGTGGGATTGCCAATCTTCACTATGGATTACCACATCATCCAGGTAGGCGGCAGCATACCGAGCATGTGGTTTTAAAATTTTATCCATCATTCTTTGGAATGTGGCGGGAGCTCCATGTAAGCCAAAAGGCAACACCTTATACTGAAAGAGGCCGTCTGGGGTTGAGAAGGCTGTCTTTTCTTTTGCCCTTTCTGTGAGGGGAACCTGCCAGTACCCTTTTGTTAGGTCTAGGGTTGTGAGATATCGGGCTTTGCCCAGTCTCTCTACAAGTTCATCTACCCTGGGCATAGGATAAGTATCAAATTTTGACACCGCGTTTAGTTTCCGGTAGTCATTACAAAACCTTGTTGTACCATCTGGCTTTGGGACTAAGACTATAGGGCTGTTCCACCCACTTTGGGATTCCTCAATTACACCTAGTTTTAGCATTTTTTTAACCTCTAAACTTATAGCCTTTCTTTTGGCCTCTGGGATTCGGTACGGTTTAAGGTTAACTCGGACCCCCGGTTCAGAGACTAGGTCATGTTCAATTACGCTAGTTCGACCTGGCCGTATAGAGAAGATTTCTTTGTTTCTTCTCACTAAATTCTGAACCTCTCGTTTCTGATGAACAGACAGGGTTTCAGCTATGCTAACCTCTGGGTCAGTTTCTTGATTCTCTGACGGACCTGGGGGTACTAGGGTTAACAAGACTTCTCTATCTTTCCAGGGCTTGAGTAGGTTTATATGGTATATTTGCTCAGGTTTCCTCCTACCTGGCTGTCTTACCTTATAATTTACTTCTCCCACTCTTTCCAAGACCTCATATGGCCCATGCCATTTAGCAAGGAATTTACTCTCCACGGTGGGAACCAGAACTAGTACCCTATCACCTGGAGAAAAAATTCTGACCCTAGCACCCTTATTATATGTATTCCTCTGTGCTTCTTGAGCTTTCTCCATGTGTTCCCTCACTATGGGTAGGACTGCAGCAATGCGGTCCTGCATCTGGGCAACATGCTCAATTACACTTCTGTAAGGGGTAACCTCGTGTTCCCAAGTCTCTTTGGCTATATCCAGTAAGCCCCTTGGGTGTCGGCCATACAATAGTTCAAACGGGGAGAAGCCTGTGGATGATTGGGGAACTTCCCTAATGGCAAATAACAGGTACGGTAACAAACAATCCCAGTTTTTCCCATCTTTATCAACCGCCCGCCGTAACATGCTCTTTAAGGTTTTATTGAACCTTTCCACTAAACCATCTGTTTGTGGATGATAGACTGAGGTTCTGAGATGCTTGATTTTTAGGAGTTTACATAGCTCTTTTGTTACTTGGGACATAAATGGTGTTCCCTGGTCAGATAGAATCTCTTTAGGAATCCCGACCCGGGAAAACAGAACTACTAACTCTTTTGCTATGTTTTTAGCTGAGGTGCTACGTAGGGGAACTGCCTCCGGATATCGGGTGGCATAATCTAATATTACCAATATATGCTGATGTCCCCTAGCAGACTTTATTAGGGGTCCTACTAGATCCATAGCAATCCGGTCAAATGGTACCTCTATTATGGGAAGGGGTACCAATGGGCTGCGGTACGCCTTGAACGGGGCGGTGATCTGACATTCTGGGCATGAGGAACAATAATTCGTAATTTCTGCCAGAACCCCAGGCCAATAGAAGCTTCGGAGAACCTTTTCTTTTGTCTTTTCCACCCCTAGGTGTCCCCCCAATGGATGACTATGTGCGAGGTGTAATACTACGTTACGGAATGTCCGTGGTACCAACAATTGTTTAGTTGTAACTGATTTCCTTTTATCAACCCGATATACTAGGTCGTTCTCTACCTCGAAGTAGGGGTAAGCAAGTGACCTATCTGGTTGGCCAGGAGTACTATTCTGGTCCCGTATATTTCCCCTTGCTACCGCTAATGTGGGGTCCTCCCACTGGGCCTTCTTAAAACTCCCAGGACTGACCTCTAGGTCAGCGAGGGTCTTATCCGGTTCTGGGGTGGTAAGTGTCTGCTCAACATCTTGATTTGGGGTATTCCCTACCAAAGTAGTGATGGGGAAGGGAATTTTACAGCACTCCTCCTTTTCCCCCTTCTTATTTGGGCCCTCGTCAACCTCCATTTCTGAAAAAGGGAAAGGATTTGTTTCTTCTAATACTTCGTTATGGTCCGCTATTGAACTCTGGGCGCTATTCTGAGCGGGGGACCACATTTTTAGAAAATGGGGAAAGTCGGTCCCTATTAACACATCATGTGCCAGTTTGGGTACAATACCCACCTTGAAATCTAAAGAACCAAACTCTGTTTCAAAAAAAACATCAACAGTGGAATATTCATGATTATCCCCATGTATACAACAAATTGCCACTCTTTGTGAACTGTTTCTCTGTTTCTTCTTAATGGGCAAGAGGTATTCGGACACTAGTGTGACCATGCTCCCAGAGTCAAGAAGTGCCCGAACCCTCTTACCATTAACCTTTACAAATGCCCACAGATGGTTATTCAAGGGGTCCTCTGGGCTAGGGCCCATACATTGGGACAACAGCGAATAAGGTTCCACGCTGTTGCATTGCATGGGCTCATCATTTAGTGGGCAGATTTTTGCTGTGTGGCCCCTCTCATGACAATTTACACATTTAGGTACATAGTCTGTGTCCCACTTAGAGCCTTTTCCCGGCTCCCCATGTTGGCTATTGCCCTTAGTGTGCGAACCACTGTTGCTTGTGCTGCGTGAAGGGGGTCGCCGCTCTTCAGCGCCCCTTAACCCCGGTACCCTTTTACCGTCTCTGGAAGAGTCCTGGAACCTCGGGTAGTGGGGTTGCTCCACGACTGTGGGTTGCGGGTGCTCTTCTGCTGCATTGTACCTTTCTACGAGGGCCACAAGCTCATCCGCATTGTGGGGGTCACTCCGACTGACCCAACGGCGTAAGGCAGAGGGAAGTTTCCTCAAGAACTGGTCCATGACCAACCGTTCCACGATGTGGCTGGCTGAGTTGATCTCGGGTTGTAGCCACTTCCGGGCGAGGTGGATGAGGTCATACATCTGGCTTCGGGTGGCTTTATCCATCGTGAAGGACCATGCGTGAAACCTTTGGGCGCGAACAGCCGTGGTTACGCCGAGGCGGGCGAGGATCTCGAACTTCAATTTTGCATAGACGTTTGCTTCGGCTGGCTCTAGATCAAAGTAAGCCTTCTGGGGTTCGCCGTTAGGAAGGGTGCGATTAGACCAGCCCACTCAGCTTCTGGCCATCCCTCTCTCTGTGCCGTGCGTTCAAACGTGAGAAGATAGGCTTCCACATCATCCGAGGGTCCCATCTTCTGAAGGTAGTGGCTTGCCCTGGTCATTTTCGGAACTGGGGCTGCCGCTGCCAGTGGAAGGTTACTGATAGTCCCCCTCAGGATCTCGAGTTCCTGCTGTAAGCCCTGAGCGAACCGCTGTTGCTCCTCTCTCAGCAAGCGGTTTGTCTCTTGCTGGTTTGCATTCGCGTTTTGCAGGGCTTCATTCGTCTGTTGCTGGTTTGCATTCGCCTGTTGCTGGTTGGCATTCGCCTGTTGCTGGTTGGCATTAATCTCTTGCTGGGCTATTAGCAGCTGTTGATGGGCTGCATTCGTCTGCTGCTGGTTTGCATTAGTTTCTTGCTGGGCTATTAACAGCTGTTGCTGGGTTTCATTCGCGTCTTTCTGGGCAGCGACATTGCGTACCAGCGCACCCACCACGTCTTCCATCTTGTTTGCAGAGGATGAAAAAAACTTTTTTTTTTTTTTTTTCTCTCTCAAAGTTCTTCAACCCGCAGACCCCCTAGTGCTCTGCCCGCATTCTCCACCATATGTGACAAACGGCTTACTCCGGGGCTCCGTCGTTTGTCCGGGACTGTTTAGAACACGGTCTTTTAGGGTAGGTTAAATGATGAGGCGTCACGTACTGTTCCTTTAAACAGGCTATGCCTGGTTTATTCAGTCCCAGGCACTGAGACTGCCACAGTGCATACAACAGAAAACAGATCAAAACAAAAGCTGCTCACCTGAGCGATAACTTAACTTAGATATCCCTGACTCAGGGTTGGAAGTGGCTTTTCCACTCCCAACAACAAAACAAGGTACTTTTGCAGTCTTACACAAATGAACAGAAAGATTGAACCTGTTTGGGGAAGAGGCTTCTCCCCTCTGTAGTTCAGCAGCCTTCCAGCCTCCTGGCTCTTGTGGAGAGACCAGAGCAAACAGGAAATCAGTCTTTCATACCTGATTCCTAATTAGCATGACAGGTGACAGAAATCAGGCAGCAGACAAACTCTGGTCTGGATCTCTCATCCCTCAGTTCCAGCGCTTGCCAAACTGTGGGATGGAGTGTATGTATTATAAGGCTGCACTCCCAGGCCAAACAGGATAGAAACTGTCTAGTATCCTGGGAGCCCTATATACGGAATTTATTACCATCCCCTGGTTTCTGTCACAGTGTATATAACATGAGAGAGGAGGTAACACTCACCGTGTATATAACATGAGAGAGAAGGTAACACTCACCGTGTATATAACATGAGAGAGGAGATAACACTCACCGTGTATATAACATGAGAGAGGAGGTAACACTCACCGTGTATATAACATGAGAGAGGAGATAACACTCACCGTGTATATAACATGAGAGAGGAGGTAACACTCACCGTGTATATAACATGAGAGAGGAGGTAACACTCACCGTGTATATAACATGAGAGAGGAGATAACACTCACCGTGTATATAACATGAGAGAGGAGGTAACACTCACCGTGTATATAACATGAGAGGAGATAACACTCACCGTGTATATAACATGAGAGAGGAGATAACACTCACCGTGTATATAACATGAGAGAGGAGATAACACTCACCGTGTATATAACATGAGAGAGAAGGTAACACTCACCGTGTATATAACATGAGAGAGGAGATAACACTCACCGTGTATATAACATGAGAGAGGAGGTAACACTCACCGTGTATATAACATGAGAGAGGAGATAACACTCACCGTGTATATAACATGAGAGAGGAGGTAACACTCACCGTGTATATAACATGAGAGGAGGTAACACTCACCGTGTATATAACATGAGAGAGGAGATAACACTCACCGTGTATATAACGAGAGAGGAGGTAACACTCACCGTGTATATAACGAGAGAGGAGGTAACACTCACCGTGTATATAACATGAGAGAGGAGATAACACTCACCGTGTATATAACATGAGAGAGGAGGTAACACTCACCGTGTATATAACATGAGAGAGGAGATAACACTCACCGTGTATATAACATGAGAGAGGAGGTAACACTCACCGTGTATATAACATGAGAGAGGAGATAACACTCACCGTGTATATAACATGAGAGAGGAGGTAACACTCACCGTGTATATAACATGAGAGAGGAGGTAACACTCACCGTGTATATAACATGAGAGAGGAGGTAACACTCACCGTGTATATAACATGAGAGAGGAGGTAACACTCACCGTGTATATAACATGAGAGAGGAGATAACACTCACCGTGTATATAACATGAGAGAGGAGGTAACACTCACCGTGTATATAACATGAGAGAGGAGATAACACTCACCGTGTATATAACATGAGAGAGGAGGTAACACTCACCGTGTATATAACATGAGAGAGGAGATAACACTCACCGTGTATATAACATGAGAGAGGAGATAACACTCACCGTGTATATAACATGAGAGAGGAGGTAACACTCACCGTGTATATAACATGAGAGAGGAGATAACACTCACCGTGTATATAACATGAGAGAGGAGGTAACACTCACCGTGTATATAACATGAGAGAGGAGATAACACTCACCGTGTATATAACATGAGAGAGGAGGTAACACTCACCGTGTATATAACATGAGAGGAGGTAACACTCACCGTGTATATAACATGAGAGAGGAGATAACACTCACCGTGTATATAACATGAGAGAGGAGGTAACACTCACCGTGTATATAACATGAGAGAGGAGATAACACTCACCGTGTATATAACATGAGAGAGGAGGTAACACTCACCGTGTATATAACATGAGAGAGGAGATAACTCTCACCGTGTATATAACATGAGAGAGGAGGTAACACTCACCGTGTATATAACATGAGAGAGGAGGTAACACTCACCGTGTATATAACATGAGAGAGGAGGTAACACTCACCGTGTATATAACATGAGAGAGGAGGTAACACTCACCGTGTATATAACATGAGAGAGGAGGTAACACTCACCGTGTATATAACATGAGAGAGGAGATAACACTCACCGTGTATATAACATGAGAGAGGAGATAACACTCACCGTGTATATAACATGAGAGAGGAGGTAACACTCACCGTGTATATAACATGAGAGGAGGTAACACTCACCGTGTATATAACATGAGAGAGGAGGTAACACTCACCGTGTATATAACATGAGAGGAGATAACACTGACCGTGTATATAACATGAGAGAGGAGGTAACAGTCACCGTGTATATAACATGAGAGAGGAGATAACACTCACCGTGTATATAACATGAGAGAGGAGGTAACACTCACCGTGTATATAACATGAGAGAGGAGGTAACACTCACCGTGTATATAACATGAGAGAGGAGATAACACTCACCGTGTATATAACATGAGAGGAGGTAACACTCACCGTGTATATAACATGAGAGAGGAGATAACACTCACCGTGTATATAACATGAGAGAGGAGGTAACACTCACCGTGTATATAACATGAGAGAGGAGATAACACTCACCGTGTATATAACATGAGAGAGGAGGTAACACTCACCGTGTATATAACATGAGAGAGGAGATAACTCTCACCGTGTATATAACATGAGAGAGGAGGTAACACTCACCGTGTATATAACATGAGAGAGGAGATAACACTCACCGTGTATATAACATGAGAGAGGAGGTAACACTCACCGTGTATATAACATGAGAGAGGAGATAACACTCACCGTGTATATAACATGAGAGAGGAGGTAACACTCACCGTGTATATAACATGAGAGAGGAGGTAACACTCACCGTGTATATAACATGAGAGAGGAGGTAACACTCACCGTGTATATAACATGAGAGAGGAGGTAACACTCACCGTGTATATAACATGAGAGAGGAGGTAACACTCACCGTGTATATAACATGAGAGAGGAGGTAACACTCACCGTGTATATAACATGAGAGAGGAGGTAACACTCACCGTGTATATAACATGAGAGAGGAGGTAACACTCACCGTGTATATAACATGAGAGAGGAGATAACACTCACCGTGTATATAACATGAGAGAGGAGATAACACTCACCGTGTATATAACATGAGAGAGGAGGTAACACTCACCGTGTATATAACATGAGAGGAGGTAACACTCACCGTGTATATAACATGAGAGAGGAGGTAACACTCACCGTGTATATAACATGAGAGGAGATAACACTGACCGTGTATATAACATGAGAGAGGAGGTAACAGTCACCGTGTATATAACATGAGAGAGGAGATAACACTCACCGTGTATATAACATGAGAGAGGAGGTAACACTCACCGTGTATATAACATGAGAGAGGAGGTAACACTCACCGTGTATATAACATGAGAGAGGAGATAACACTCACCGTGTATATAACATGAGAGGAGGTAACACTCACCGTGTATATAACATGAGAGGAGGTAACACTCACCGTGTATATAACATGAGAGAGGAGGTAACACTCACCGTGTATATAACATGAGAGAGGAGGTAACACTCACCGTGTATATAACATGAGAGAGGAGATAACACTCACCGTGTATATAACATGAGAGGAGATAACACTCACCGTGTATATAACATGAGAGAGGAGATAACACTCACCGTGTATATAACATGAGAGAGGAGATAACACTCACCGTGTATATAACATGAGAGAGGAGGTAACACTCACCGTGTATATAACATGAGAGAGGAGGTAACACTCACCGTGTATATAACATGAGAGAGGAGATAACACTCACCGTGTATATAACATGAGAGAGGAGATAACACTCACCGTGTATATAACATGAGAGGAGATAACACTCACCGTGTATATAACATGAGAGAGGAGATAACACTCACCGTGTATATAACATGAGAGAGGAGGTAACACTCACCGTGTATATAACATGAGAGAGGAGGTAACACTCACCGTGTATATAACATGAGAGAGGAGGTAACACTCACCGTGTATATAACATGAGAGAGGAGATAACACTCACCGTGTATATAACATGAGAGAGGAGGTAACACTCACCGTGTATATAACATGAGAGAGGAGGTAACACTCACCGTGTATATAACATGAGAGAGGAGGTAACACTCACCGTGTATATAACATGAGAGAGGAGGTAACACTCACCGTGTATATAACATGAGAGAGGAGGTAACACTCACCGTGTATATAACATGAGAGGAGGTAACACTCACCGTGTATATAACATGAGAGAGGAGGTAACACTCACCGTGTATATAACATGAGAGGAGGTAACACTCACCGTGAATATAACATGAGAGAGGAGATAACACTCACCGTGTATATAACATGAGAGAGGAGATAACACTCACCGTGTATATAACATGAGAGAGGAGGTAACACTCACCGTGTATATAACATGAGAGGAGAGATAACACTCACCGTGTATATAACATGAGAGAGGAGGTAACACTCACCGTGAATATAACATGAGAGAGGAGGTAACACTCACCGTGAATATAACATGAGAGAGGAGATAACACTCACCGTGTATATAACATGAGAGAGGAGGTAACACTCACCGTGTATATAACATGAGAGAGGAGGTAACACTCACCGTGTATATAACATGAGAGAGGAGGTAACACTCACCGTGTATATAACATGAGAGAGGAGATAACACTCACCGTGTATATAACATGAGAGAGGAGGTAACACTCACCGTGAATATAACATGAGAGAGGAGGTAACACTCACCGTGAATATAACATGAGAGAGGAGATAACACTCACCGTGTATATAACATGAGAGAGGAGGTAACACTCACCGTGAATATAACATGAGAGAGGAGATAACACTCACCGTGTATATAACATGAGAGAGGAGATAACACTCACCGTGTATATAACATGAGAGAGGAGGTAACACTCACCGTGTATATAACATGAGAGGAGAGATAACACTCACCGTGTATATAACATGAGAGAGGAGATAACACTCACCGTGTATATAACATGAGAGAGGAGATAACACTCACCGTGTATATAACATGAGAGAGGAGATAACACTCACCGTGTATATAACATGAGAGGAGAGATAACACTCACCGTGTATATAACATGAGAGAGGAGGTAACACTCACCGTGTATATAACATGAGAGAGGAGATAACACTCACCGTGTATATAACATGAGAGAGGAGGTAACACTCACCGTGTATATAACATGAGAGAGAAGGTAACACTCACCGTGTATATAACATGAGAGAGGAGGTAACACTCACCGTGTATATAACATGAGAGAGGAGGTAACACTCACCGTGTATATAACATGAGAGAGGAGGTAACACTCACCGTGTATATAACATGAGAGAGGAGGTAACACTCACCGTGTATATAACATGAGAGAGGAGATAACACTCACCGTGTATATAACATGAGAGAGGAGATAACACTCACCGTGTATATAACATGAGAGAGGAGGTAACACTCACCGTGTATATAACATGAGAGAGAAGGTAACACTCACCGTGTATATAACATGAGAGGAGGTAACAGTCACCGTGTATATAACATGAGAGAGGAGGTAACACTCACCGTGTATATAACATGAGAGAGGAGATAACACTCACCGTGTATATAACATGAGAGAGGAGGTAACACTCACCGTGTATATAACATGAGAGAGGAGATAACACTCACCGTGTATATAACATGAGAGAGGAGGTAACACTCACCGTGTATATAACATGAGAGAGGAGGTAACACTCACCGTGTATATAACATGAGAGGAGAGATAACACTCACCGTGTATATAACATGAGAGAGGAGGTAACACTCACCGTGTATATAACATGAGAGAGGAGGTAACACTCACCGTGTATATAACATGAGAGAGGAGATAACACTCACCGTGTATATAACATGAGAGGAGATAACACTCACCGTGTATATAACATGAGAGAGGAGGTAACACTCACCGTGTATATAACATGAGAGAGGAGGTAACACTCACCGTGTATATAACATGAGAGGAGGTAACACTCACCGTGTATATAACATGAGAGGAGGTAACACTCACCGTGTATATAACATGAGAGAGGAGATAACACTCACCGTGTATATAACATGAGAGAGGAGGTAACACTCACCGTGTATATAACATGAGAGAGGAGGTAACACTCACCGTGTATATAACATGAGAGAGGAGATAACACTCACCGTGTATATAACATGAGAGAGAGGTAACACTCACCGTGTATATAACATGAGAGAGGAGATAACACTCACCGTGTATATAACATGAGAGAGGAGATAACACTCACCGTGTATATAACATGAGAGAGGAGATAACACTCACCGTGTATATAACATGAGAGAGGAGGTAACACTCACCGTGTATATAACATGAGAGAGGAGGTAACACTCACCGTGTATATAACATGAGAGAGGAGGTAACACTCACCGTGTATATAACATGAGAGAGAAGGTAACACTCACCGTGTATATAACATGAGAGAGGAGATAACACTAACCGTGTATATAACATGAGAGAGGAGATAACACTCACCGTGTATATAACATGAGAGGAGATAACACTCACCGTGTATATAACATGAGAGAGGAGATAACACTCACTGTGTATATAACATGAGAGAGGAGATAACACTCACCGTGTATATAACATGAGAGAGGAGGTAACACTCACCGTGTATATAACATGAGAGAGGAGATAACACTCACCGTGTATATAACATGAGAGAGGAGGTAACACTCACCGTGTATATAACATGAGAGAGGAGGTAACACTCACCGTGTATATAACATGAGAGAGGAGGTAACACTCACCGTGTATATAACATGAGAGAGGAGGTAACACTCACCGTGTATATAACATGAGAGAGGAGATAACACTCACCGTGTATATAACATGAGAGAGGAGGTAACACTCACCGTGTATATAACATGAGAGAGGAGGTAACACTCACCGTGTATATAACATGAGAGAGGAGGTAACACTCACCGTGTATATAACATGAGAGGAGATAACACTCACCGTGTATATAACATGAGAGAGGAGGTAACACTCACCGTGTATATAACATGAGAGAGGAGGTAACACTCACCGTGTATATAACATGAGAGAGGAGGTAACACTCACTGTGTATATAACATGAGAGAGGAGATAACACTCACCGTGTATATAACATGAGAGAGGAGATAACACTCACTGTGTATATAACATGAGAGAGGAGGTAACACTCACCGTGTATATAACATGAGAGAGGAGATAACACTCACCGTGTATATAACATTAGAGAGGAGATAACACTCACCGTGTATATAACATGAGAGAGGAGATAACACTCACCGTGTATATAACATGAGAGAGGAGGTAACACTCACCGTGTATATAACATGAGAGAGGAGGTAACACTCACCGTGTATATAACATGAGAGGATACGCCTGTATATAACACCCCGCACCCCCCGCCCTGTATATAACACCCCGCACCCCCCGCCCTGTATATAACACCCCGCACCCCCCGCCCTGTATATAACACACCCCGCACCCCCCGCCCTGTATATAACACCCCGCACCCCCCGCCCTGTATATAACACACCCCGCCCTGTATATAACACCCCCTGCCCTGTATATAACACCCCGCACCCCCCGCCCTGTATATAACACCCCGCACCCCCCGCCCTGTATATAACACACCCCGCACCCCCCGCCCTGTATATAACACCCCGCACCCCCCGACCTGTATATAACACACCCCGCACCCCCCGACCTGTATATAACACCCCCCTTACCAGCAGGGGCAGTACACACTGGTGGCGCTCTCGTACAGTGTAGATACTCAGCAGTCTCGCAGGCTGGGCCGCGGCAGCACTCAGACATAGAGTGTTACTGAGTGCCTCACACAGCTCTGTACCCACGAGAGCCCAACTGGGGGGCGCCACGTCCAGAACAAGGACACACGGGGGGCCACGGGAGCGAGGGAGCGCCCCCACACTCACTGTATGTGAGCGCATACCGGGGCGAGAGAGCGCCCCCACACTCACTGTATGTGAGCGCATACCGGGGCGAGAGAGCGCCCCCACACTCACTGTATGTGAGCGCATACCGGGGCGAGAGAGCGCCCCCACACTCACTTTATGTGAGCTCATACCGGGGGGAGAGAGTGCTGGAGACCGTCACAGTGAGGAGAGAGAGAGTGCTGGAGACCGTCACAGTGAGGAGAGAGAGAGTGCTGGAGACCGTCACAGTGAGGAGAGAGAGAGTGCTGGAGACCGTCACAGTGAGGAGAGAGAGAGTGCTGGAGACCGTCACAGCGAGGAGAGAGAGAGTGCTGGAGACCGTCACAGTGAGGAGAGAGAGAGTGCTGGAGACCGTCACAGTGAGGAGAGAGAGAGTGCTGGAGACCGTCACAGTGAGGAGAGAGAGAGTGCTGGAGACCGTCACAGTCACAGCGAGGAGAGAGAGAGAGAGAGTGCTGGAGACAGTCACAGTGAGGAGAGAGAGAGTGCTGGAGACCGTCACAGTCACAGCGAGGAGAGAGTGAGAGAGTGCTGGAGACAGTCACAGTGAGGAGAGAGAGAGAGAGAGAGTGCTGGAGACAGTCACAGTGAGGAGAGAGAGAGAGTGCTGGAGACAGTCACAGTGAGGAGAGAGAGAGAGAGTGCTGGAGACAGTCACAGTGAGGAGAGAGAGAGAGAGTGCTGGAGACAGTCACAGTGAGGAGAGAGAAAGAGTGCTGGAGACAGTCACTGTGAGGAGAGAGAGAGAGAGTGCTGGAGACAGTCACAGTGAGGAGAGAGAGAGAGTGCTGGAGACAGTCACAGTGAGGAGAGAGAAAGAGTGCTGGAGACAGTCACTGTGAGGAGAGAGAGAGAGAGTGCTGGAGACAGTCACAGTGAGGAGAGAGAGAGAGAGAGTGCTGGAGACCGTCACAGTGAGGAGAGAGAGAGAGAGAGTGCTGGAGACAGTCACAGTGAGGAGAGAGAGAGAGTGCTGGAGACAGTCACAGTGAGGAGAGAGAGAGAGAGTGCTGGAGACAGTCACAGTGAGGAGAGAGAGAGAGAGTGCTGGAGACAGTCACAGTGAGGAGAGAGAAAGAGTGCTGGAGACAGTCACTGTGAGGAGAGAGAGAGAGAGTGCTGGAGACAGTCACAGTGAGGAGAGAGAGAGAGAGAGTGCTGGAGACAGTCACTGTGAGGAGAGAGAGAGAGAGTGCTGGAGACAGTCACAGTGAGAGAGAGAGAGAGAGAGAGTGCTGGAGACAGTCACAGTGAGGAGAGAGAGAGAGTGCTGGAGACAGTCACAGTGAGGAGAGAGAGAGAGAGTGCTGGAGACAGTCACAGTGAGGAGAGAGAGAGAGAGTGCTGGAGACAGTCACAGTGAGGAGAGAGAAAGAGTGCTGGAGACAGTCACTGTGAGGAGAGAGAGAGAGAGTGCTGGAGACAGTCACAGTGAGGAGAGAGAGAGAGTGCTGGAGACAGTCACAGTGAGGAGAGAGAGAGAGAGTGCTGGAGACCGTCACTGTGAGGAGAGAGAGAGAGAGTGCTGGAGACAGTCACAGTGAGGAGAGAGAGAGAGAGAGTGCTGGAGACAGTCACAGTCACAGCGAGGAGAGAGAGAGTGCTGGAGACAGTCACA